>NW_028277558.1:0-183784 GCF_059751315.1 Micrasema longulum
TGTGGATATGTATGTGTGCATGTACGGGTATATATATATGTGTGGATATGGATGAGGATGTGATATGATTATTATTATTTATTAACATATAGATATATATGTTAATAAATAATGTTTTTAATAAAATGATTTGTGCCTATTAAATATGCACACACTTCTGTTTTAAATTTTGGTACTCCGGTTCTGTATTTATTTATTTATTTTTTATCCTATAATTGCGTTATCATTCACTTATTTTATGCTTTTTTATACATTTTTCCTAATATTTTTTTGAAAGCATAAATTATATGTAATTTTTTTCGCTCCTTATATTTAAGTTAGTAGCAATTATTATTATACAACTATGTAGTGCTATCATATGATTTAATGTAAAGGATCTTTATCGACAAGCCATATTAATTATTGGCTTAGTGTGTCCTGTAAAAAAAAAAATTAAAATGTTTTAAAAAATAATTAAAATGTAATATTGTACGTAAATAATACATAAAAAATAAAAAAATATAAAAATTAGATGCAGCAAGTATGGTAGTAATACCGCGTCTACTTTTCGGTATACGTTAGTGGCCGGCGGCTGGTGGGTGGCGGTATACGATGACTGTACGCCGTGCACCGTATGCCAGCAGCGGATACCGTGTGGGAGACGACATTGCGAGAACCGTTCAACCCGACACTAGGTCGTAGCGACCCCCGCCGTAAACACGACCGGAGCCAATTCGTTGCCCTCAAACAATACTAGAACTAGAGAAATTAATGTAGACTAAAGTAATAATAATCATTTCTTTATCTACTACATACCGGTGGCGAATGGTGATTTTATTTACAGGTGAGCTATAAAAAAATATCATATATTTGCACGTACATAGGAGGTACAGAATATAATTTAAGTAATATATACTATGAATTGAAATTTTTCTATGGTTCTGTGTGATACAACAATTCTTATCCATGAAATCAATTCAAACGATGTGATTTCGTGATATATTATATTTTATTTATATATATTATCTATTACTTATTATCCATACATTATTTATTAATAATTCATTTAAAAATACCACTATGAATTCAGTTGATATTAGGTATTCAATTAAAATGTCAACTGGCCGAATTGTTCTCGTAATTAATAGTGCTAAAAACGGCCGCGTGCAGCGTTATATGTCCTGCAAAATGACGCATGAAAGTAATTATGGTCTTATGTCAAAAGTACCGTCTCAAAGAAAAATAGTCCTTAAGAAACAATGTTTGAAATATTGTTTTCCTAATCAAGAATCTTCAAATAATTTGTGTAATCTGCGAGTTTAATCTAGGAGAAAAAACCCGCACTGGGGTTAATACATTCAAAATATGGTATACTTATTTGTATGAAAAAATAAGCTGGAATAATCGGCTAGTTTCTTGGCTCACCGCAGGCGATGGGCGCGCTTTATTAAAATTTATATTTATATTAGGATAAAAATACAAACAGTGGAAATGATTTGAAATAAATGTTAATTATTTATTGTTTTTTCTGTAAATAAAGTTGAAATAAAACATAGTTATGATTAGTCAAATATAATGGTAAGCTGCGCATAATCGCTTCTACACACGGTTCGCCCCTGCTACATACATACATACATACATAGGTAATAGATTTCTCTGGATTATGGCAGACAAGACAAGCTGCCATTTTCCGTAAGATATACTCCCAGGTATTTGAAACTCTGGACCCTTTCGATAACTTGGTTTGACAGAGTAAAAGGATTTTGGGCATCAAGGCATAAAGTGTTACATAGGACATAGGCTTTAGCAATATTGATTGTTAAACCCATGCATGCGGAGTACCTATTTAGGCTATCTACAGTGGCCTGAAGACCGCTAACTGAATCGTCAATTATAACCGCATCATCGGCATACTCTAGGTCGCAAAGTTTTCGAAGG
Source organism: Micrasema longulum (assembly GCF_059751315.1). Taxonomy (NCBI): domain Eukaryota; kingdom Metazoa; phylum Arthropoda; class Insecta; order Trichoptera; family Brachycentridae; genus Micrasema; species Micrasema longulum. The sequence continues at coordinate 1,918 of NW_028277558.1, forward strand.
ATGAGATGGATTTTAATTTATTTAAACAGAGGGAAAACGTTTTTGAGAAGGGAATATGGAAGTCTAGGCATTTACAGGGCTTATGACCTGTCATTGGCTGGTTTAAGTGGCCACTTTACACACTTAGTAACATTCACAATTCTGCCAATGTTTGAACATCCACATTTCACGCGATAAAGGTTTCAGCTCTTTTACTTCACAAAAGTCAGCTGATGGAAGAATTGAGGAAATGTGGATGTTCTTAAGAAAAATAAATATAGCAATGTAAAAAAAATGAGAGATGAACTAAAATGGTTATCTGTAAGAAGGAGACTTAAATTTAATATGTTGATATTTATACATAAATTTTTTCACGATAAATTATCAAAATATTTTAAGGATAAAGTTGTCTTAAACAAAAATTGTCATGAATATGCTACTAGACAAAAGGATAAAATAAGACTACCATTATTGAAAAGAGCTGAGTCGCAAAATTGTTTGATGTATAAGGGTTTAAAAATGTATGATGAGATGCCTGAATGTATGAAGAATGAAAAGTGTCTGAAAGAATTTAAAAATAAATGTATAAGTTACTGTAAGGAAATGAAAATATATATAGATAATGTAAATGTACATAATAGTTTATATTAGTTTTAATATAAGCTAACTTAAGAAATAAATAATAAAAAAATATTTAAAAAAAAACATGGGCAGAATGGGGAATGTAACACAGTGTGTAAAGTGGCCAATGACAGGTCATAAGCCCTGTAAATGCCTAGACTTCCATATTCCCTTCTCAAAAACGTTTTCCCTCCGTTGAAATAAATTGAAATAAGAACAACTCCCTAGGGAGGAAATCCAGCCAGTCTGCAAGCATTTGGACATACTCAAACATTTTTGAATTACTACCTAGTAAAATAAGTATAAAAATTGGAAAATTGTTTTCAGGCATTGCCTAGTAGGTGATTTGGTTCAGCCGTATGAATCTCACCCACGTGATAAAGGTTTCAGCTCTTTTACTTCACAAAAGTCAACAGATAGAAGAGTTGAGGAAATATGTATGTTCAAACATGGGCAGAATGGTGAATGTCACACAGTGTGTAAAGTGGCCACTTAAACCAGCCGATGACAGGTCATAAGCCTTGTAAATGCCTGGACTTCCATATTACCTTCTTAAAAACGTTTTCCCTCTGTTGAAATAAATTTAAATATGAACAACCCCCTGGGGAGAAAATCCAGCCAGTCTGCAAGCATTTGGACATACTCAAACATTGTTGAGGAGATGGATATTCCTCGATCTAGTGGAATCGCCTTACTTAAGATGAAGTCCATGAGGATTATAAAAAGGAACGGTGCAATGAAATATCCCAACTAGAAACCCCAGACAAAACTTACTCTTTCATACCGATAACCATAAAACTAACTATGGTTTTCATTACCCTATGCCCAGAATTCTCAGGTCTGCCAACAAACATACCAGTCTTGATTTCTTCGATAACAAGTTGTCTTCTTTCAAACGATCGCTGAATCAAATTCAATTATAAACACCTCTCTCCCGCTTCCACTCCCACAAAGTCTACTATAAACCACTGAGTCTTTCTATTTTTTTTATAATAATTTTCTATGTATTAATGTGTCCATAAAAATGCCCATTGGGCGTATATATAAATAAATAAATGTATATTAATTCAAATTAATTAAATGTTCATCGAAATAAAATTGTCTCCGCGTCATGTGTTGGGTATCTGGCCATATGGGGCATAAGCCCAACCGCAGCGCTTGAGACCTAGTTACTATTTACAGGTTACCTTAGGAGGTGTATGCGCTGAATTTAGTCATCACAGTAGACGCTTGCCTTGTATAAGTGGCCTAATCCAGTAGATATAATAATTCCATACATTTTGTAAGTGCCGATGGGCTTATAAAGATGTATCGAGCGCGCATAAATATGTGTGGAATCGTAAATTTTAATGTTTTCTTGTTAGCCAAGCATAGAATTAAGAATAGTGCAGAAATCGCATACGCACATCAAACAGAAGGCGACACAACTACTCATAAATGAGTAGGTTTACGTTTTGACCCATTTGTTTCTTTGTAGACGTCGCTCAGTACGCAACTCCTGATTCGAAATTAACCATGTCGTGTTGAGTCCTTTTAAAGTTTTGAAATACCGCTAGGATCTTAAAGAAACAGGATGCAATTACAATTCACGTGTAATTAGCAATTGAATGTGTATGTACCAAATGCATTACATAAAAATTAAATTATTTTTCCATCTGTCAGATTGTCGAAGAAACAAAAGAGGTTATTAAAAAAAATCACCAGAGAGATGGGTTATTGCAAAAATATTATCAGATTGTCGTTCGGGCGTTCAAGCTATAACTGATACTCGGTCGGTAAATCCATTCATTGTAGATATTCAGAGTAAAATTAAGCATCTAAAAATAAGAGGGATGATCATTAAAATATGCTGGATAAGAGGACATGCTGGTATCGTAGGAAATGAGAGCGGATGAACGAGCAAGAGCCGCCACTTGTAAAAGAACGGCACCTGTCTTCTCAGAATTTTCCCTTAGCTTTGCTATACGCTGTATAAAACAAAATACGCAGCAGCGTTGGGAGGATCATTACTACGCTTCTTCTACAGGTAAAATCACTAAAATGTTTTTCCCAACGCTGGCTGATGCAGCAAACTTCCGTCATCATCACCAAAGTACTTTCGAAACGACCCAAATTTTTACCGGACACGGAGCTATGAGAAGTTACCTATATAGGTTTGAATTGAGGAATGATGACTATTGTCCATGCGACGATATTTCTTAACTGAGTATCGAACATCTGTTATTTCAGTGCCCATTTTTCAGTTTGCAACGCCATAATCTTGAAGCAGAATGCAGAAAAGATGGAATATCCTTAACAGATATCCACACTGTAGTTAAAAGTAGTTATCACGCGCCATTGTTCTTGGACTTTGCAACAATGGTGATTGGACTCATGAAGGTAATAAACCAAAATCAGTGATCGAACGTCCCATTTCCAAGACAAACAAAAACGATTTTTTCCGAGTACCTTAGCCTTGCACATGACACGTAAGGCTACTAAATACAGGGGTCCAAATATATATTTAAAAAAAATATTACACTACACTAAGGCTTTATAGAAAGCCGGGTAACAAAATTAACTACCATGGCAAAACTAACAAAATGTCTACGTACTTTTATTTAACAATCTGACATATAGTAACATGATCGAATTATTAAATAATATTACCTGCGAATTCGCTTCTTACACAAGAAATGTGATCCTACCGTATTTACTTTCAATCTCAGCAGTATTTTGACACATGCAAACGACACAACGCGACATAATTGAATTTAAATCGGCAGTATATATTTTCTTTTCTCTTTCTTAAATTAGACAAAAATAATATTACTGTCTATTTATTATAGGAGCGAAAATTCATGAACATTTCTTAAACGATCAGGCTATTCCTTTGTGGGATTTTTTGTTTACTATTTTTACTGTTAAAATGTATTTCATTGCTATGTAATTATGCTTAATTTTTTTAATCCTCTGTTTTACCTTTTATGTATATTGCAGAAAAAACTAAAAAAAATTAAATAAAAAAAAAAGTTACGTACTAAGCGACGTCTACAGAGTACCAAATGGTCAAAAGGTAAAACTACTCTTTGTGAGTAGTTTAGTCGGATTTAGTTTCCAGACTATTCTAATTCCATACTTGGTGAATATTTGCGTTTTTATAATTTACCCAAATATTTAATTTTGAGGGCCATTTTCAACGAGTTGAAAATAACTAAGTAAATAATATGGTGGTGGTGTCTACATCTCCTTTAAATCTGCATGTAATTTATGTACACAACAACAACAACAAACCATCAGAGAGAATGGAACGTCATAACACTCTATCTTGGCATACAGACCTCGCTTCCTCTACATTCATACATCTTCTCATGCACGCACGCCGATTATTCCTACTTTTGACATGTCCATCTTCAAGTATTTGATGGACTCGATCGTGCCATGTCTTTATCGGTCTTCCTCGTTTTCTGCATCCATCAACATTTGCATCGTAGATCCTTTTGGCCGTTCTTTCGCTGTCCATTCGCTCTACATGTCCAAACCAGCGCAGCACCCCTTTCTTGATTCTGTCAATAATGCATGTCTCAGCCTTACACACTTCACGGATCTCGACATTTGTGCACCTATCATATATCGTTTTACCACACATTCGCCTGAGGGATCGCATTTCGATAGCATTTAACCTACTTTCATAATTATTTTTCCAATTCCATACTTCGCTCCCATACATTAGAGTTGGAACTAGAACTCCGTTGTGAACTGCTAGTTTAGCCTCCTGCGATAAACATTTGTTTGCCAAAGTAGATTTATGTATTTTTTCTTAAATACTATGTATACTGACGGCAAAGGTGATAGAGTATTTTAGTATTTGCACGTTGGTGTAGTGAGTGTCCTGACGAAGAGACGGGTACGTCTCGAAACCGGTAGACATAAAAAGTCGTTAAGCGGTTATATACTAATATTTAAAAACATTATATTTATGCTATACTTATGCAAAAAAAATATGTCAATCGGTTGCTCCGTTGAGACGTGAAGGAAACAGAACCACTTTCGGATTTATAATGTTAGTATAGAAGTATGGATAAATAAATAACATAGTAACTACTGAATAACAAAAATATGGATTTTTATAGGAGCAGATTTGTCTATACAAAAGGGATATCACATACTACGAATACCAAACAAACAAACCATCACGCCGTTTCTCCGTAAGGGTAGGCAGAGAGGATAGAACGCCACAACACTCTATCTTTGCATACAGATCTCGCTTCCTCTACATTCATACATCTTCTCATGCACGCGCGCCGATTATTCCGACGTTTGACATGTCCATCTATAAGTATTTGTTGGATTTGGTCATGCCATGTCTTTCTCGGTCTTCCTCTATTTCTGCATCCATCAACATTCGCATTGTAAATATTCTTAGCCGTTCTCTCGCTGTCCATTCGTTCTACATGTCCAAACCAGCGCAGAGCTCCTTTCTTGATTTTGTCGATAATGCTTGTCTCAGCCTTACATAATGTACGGATCTCAACATTTGTGCATCTATCGTACATAGTTTTACCGCACATTCGCCCGAGAGATCGCATTTCGAGAGATCACACAATACCCATACAAATATATGAAATGGATTAAAAATAGTTGATTGTATTTTCTAAATCAATATCGATATTGTAAAGAAATGTTTTCATATATACCACCAGGCGAGAGAAGTGTGCTTGTCAATTTAATTGATGGATGCATCGAGAAAATAGGAAACTGGATGGCTGAAAACAGACTAACATTAAACCCATCAAAAAGGGAACAACTATGGCTGGCTTCAGCCAGACGGCAGAATTTGATCCAGGATACGGCCCTACCCAATGTAGGGAGTACCGCTTTACCCACCGTTAAACTACTGGGGGTTTTACTCAATTCTGACCTTTCTCTTGACGCTCAAATTAGTAGAACGATAAGTTCATGCTTCTACCAGCTGAGACAAATTAAATGCATACGCAAAAATTTGCCGGTTGATGCAGCCCGTCAATTAATAAATGCGTTTGTAGTGTCTAGAGTCGATTATTGTAATGGTATCTACGCAGGTGTACCAATGAACAAAATGACTCGCCTACAGTCTGTATTGAATACCGCAGCGAGACTTATTTTCGGAATCTCTAAGTTCAGTCATATCACCCACTACTTCGGGAACTACACTGGCTACGTTTTCCACGGAGGGTCGAATACAAACTCTGTTGGCTTATGTATAAATCACTACACAACTCTGCTCCGGAATATCTAAGGGAACTATGCATTCCAGATGAACTAGCTGACAGGCGTCTCACGCTTAGATCAGCTACGTCTACGGCGAGAGGAAAAGTTATTATACCTCTACGCAAACCGCGCACTAAATTTAGTGAACGCGCATTTGCGGTCGCAGGCCCTATGGCATGGAATGCTCTCCCAGCAGAGGTGCGAGGCTGTGAAAGTGAAGTGATGTTTCGGAAAAAACTTAAAACCCACTTGTTCTCTAAATCATTTGAATAAATCCGTAGCATGTGACAGCAAAATAGGTTGTTTTAATTGAATTGCAAATTTAGAAGCTTCAATTAAATTTATTTAACAATAGAATCACTATGTAAAGCGCCCTTGAGGTATGATATTACGAAAATGGCGTTTTATAAGTTATCCATAATAATAATAATAATAACTTTAAAAAAGAAAATATAAAAAAATAGGTCACAAGAAGACATCTTTGGCATTGATAGTTGTGACGTCAAGATTTGCGACGATGTTTCATAAAAATTAAAAAATATTTTTTATGATACTAATAAATAGTTTTATTTTTATTTTACTGTACAGTATTTCATAGTTTACCCTTACTACTTTAAAAATGTAATATAAAAAAGTGATATTTCCATATTGCATAAAATTAAGAGTGTCAACTAATAAATGTATTGGTGTCAATTACATGTATGTTAAGTACTGATTTTAAATTTTCTATACTGGCAACTCATATAGGACTGTAAATATCCGGTTCCTTCCCAAATCCTTCCTATTTCAAATTCTTGTGCTTCTACCGTCCTGTGAGCAAGTCACATGTGAAAATTTGTCTCTCTGATAAATCTTTATCATATACTGCGTCAGCATATTTCGTACAAAGTGAAGTTAGTGTTGTATCAACAGTCTAAATTATACAGTTCATCACCATCTACACGATACCGGTATCCGTGCTGCAGCAATAGTGAAGTGCTCTATATAAGAAACAATCGGAAGAACTTTAAAAGTGAGTAACAATTTCCATACAGTCCACTAAACTCTAATTCCCTCTGTTATAAGGCGAGCTCATACCAATGAATTAAGCCGCAAAATATTTTTCAGTCTACACTCACTTAGAAGGTTGCAAAAATTCTTACCCATTAATACTAAATGCACCCTTGTACAAGCATTACTACTACCCATTCTAGATTACGCTGATGTTTCCATGACTGATTTAAGCTGTGAGCAACTCGATAAACTTGAACGACTTCAGAATACAAGCATAAGGTACATTTTTGGTCTTAGGAAATATGACCACATTTTTAATTATCGTAGGCAACTGCAATGGCTTAAAATTAGACAGCGGAGAGACTATCACTCCCTCGCACTTCTGTTCAATGTACTTCATAGTCCTAACGCTCCTATACACCTGCGTAAAAAAATTCAACGCTTATCAATTCATGGTTCACCTCTTCGTTCTAATTCTCAAGGCACTCTCTTAATACCCATCCACAATTCCTCTTTCTTCTCTAACTCATATAGTGTCCATGCGGCTCGACTGTGGAATCATCTCCCATCCACCATCAAAGATGTTACTACATTCTCTCTGTTTAAATCACGACTGAAGAAACATCTCTTTTCTCTTCCTTAATCTCTCCTCCTTTCCTTTTTCCTCTGTCCTCTTTTTTTCCTTTTTCCAATTGAGTAATAATTTTGATTTAAGGTAATTCATAAACAAATACGTTTATTGCTATTTTTATATACCTTCGGCTTTTTAATCTTTTTTTTCTATTGAATATGTTCTGTAACTTGAATTATAAAAATAAAACTTTTATTTTATTGGTTGGTTGGAAGAAATTGCCATTTGGCAATAAGCCCGCCAATGTACAAATAACATTATAAACAAAAAGTTAAATAAATAAATATAAGTGCTCAATGCCTAAGAGGCATTGTGCTGACAACGTAAAAAACAAACTCTTTAAGGAAAAAACACAAAATATAATAGTCTACACACTACGTCAAAGCAAAATTGTCATACCTCTTGTGTGAGTTCGTCTCCGCTGTAAAGTCCCTCGTCCCTCTCGCACTTGATGTCCTTGACCAGAGTTTCATTGGAACACGAGCTGGAAGCGTAAGCCTCGTCAACTCCGCTAGAACCGCCGACCGAAGTGCTGGCGCGCTCTCTCTTCACGACGAAGAATGAGGCTTCGTCGACTTCCAAGTCTGTATTTTCAATCAAGTACCGTTCGAGATTATCTTGATTCTGTTTCACGTCCAAAAATTTGATGCTTCTTTTGAATTCCTCGAGAGTCTCCGCGGTTTCGGCGTAGTCCGTCAAGTCCGCGAGGTTTTGATCCGTTATGGAATCTCCTCCTTGCATGTAGAAGGGTACGTAATCGTCGATCGCGTTATCATCCGCGAACGCGTCATTTTCGGGCGCGATGTCTTCTTTGGCTTCCCGCTCGATGGTCGTGGGGTTGGCGAAGAATTGAGACACGTCGAACGGAACTGACTGCGCGGAGTCATCTTCGAGCAGAGGTCCCTGGAAGCTCGTCAAATTTCTGATGAACGACGCGGAAAGTGTCAAAGTTGTATCGGGGTTTAAAGTTGCGTGCATTCGTGAAATAGCGTCGTCTTCTGCACTTACCGATTCTTCTTCCGCATCTGGATCGCTGTCTTCTTCCGTTTTGATGGTCACGCACTGCTCCACGTCGTCATTTTCGAGTTGACTAGACGCTAAGTGCTGATAGCGATTCATGTCCTCCTCTGTCGCGGTCTGGTCCGCATTGGGAGTCTGCACGTTGTTGTTTTCAACTCCGTTGAGCAGATACGTCTGTATGGCTTCCCTGGTGGACCCGGAGTTGCCCCATCTGCCCAGATTGTGCAGCTCTTCGAAGACATCCCGTTCGTAGTCCAGCAAGATGGAGTCTAGCGACTTCGGGTGGAGGAAGCGGGATCTCGTGTGGACGCTCGCTATTTCCGGCGCCCAGTCCGTGCCGTTGACGAGACCGCCGGCCAAGATCCTGGCTTCGTCTCTGAGATAGTGATCCGGTCCGGCCCTGAGCAAGGAGAGCATCAGGGCCAATCTGAGCAGTTCTTCCCCGTATAACTTCTTCAGGGCGATCATCTTAATGTCTTTCGATGCTTAATGTTTCTAAAAAAGTCACAACCAGCGTTGATTTTGCAGTCTTGTATGAAATTCGTTGATTTTCCTTGTATGTTTACTTTATTTTAAGTACGTTTTTTTTACGGGTCAAAGTCTTAAGTTACGTATGGGGCACCGAAATGTTTGTTGAGATCGAGCGAATGTTCGGATTGTGTTTATATTTAAATTCACAGCGACATTTTGAATTGTTAATGCGACGCGCGGAGTTCAAAAGTTCATTTGTTATTGGTATCATCAAATACCAATGTTCACGTCGACATCCATTTTGCCATCACTAGGAATTTATCGCCCCGTGAAGACACGAAAACCTACACGCTGAAGTTTTCATTCTGACTCTGCTGACGCAACACATTGAAACAAATGAACGAGTTTTTTTTCGTCGGTTTCTTTTGTTTTATTGTTCGATCACTTCACAATCAGCAGTTTCTTATTAAATTAACTTTTGTCCTGTAATCACTACATCAACAATTGTCCAGTCAGTCGAATAAAAATTCTATGTTCTTTTTTTCTGCAAACACAATTTGATATTGTAATAGGTCGTACAAACATAAAAATGTTAAAAATAAAGATTTTCAGTGGTTTTTTACATTTTTGACATTTTATTCGTTAATAAAAAATAAAAAGAAATTTACGTATTGTAATGATTTATTTAAGATTTATAATTTAGAAATTACTCCGCCCGTGACGTCACGAGTTGCCGTCGTACAGTTGTGCTGACATTGAAAAGTAGAACTCCGTAGCGTCACAATACACTTAAGCGTTGAAAAAAATGACTACCCGGAAACCGGAAATATATCACAACACAACAACGCTGTAACTGATCAATTGATTCGCAAGAACCTGTGACGTAGTTTATTTTGTTAATACATTTTCGAGACTTCGCTGTAAAAATAAGAGTCAAACAGCACTAGAGCGTCACTGCGCGGCAATTATTAGAAATTAATACGAAATATTATTTTCACGGTTTTAGATTTTATATTTCGTACAAATTTTCCGCTGAAATGCAGTTTGACCTTGAATGCTCTAATTTTTACGGCGTATAAGATTTTTTTTTTTTTTCCGTAGAACTGATTTTTCTTATTAATAATAACAGATATTACGCAAGGAGAGACTTTCGCGTCGAATTCAATCTACCGCAGTGCCGAATACACCATTAGATATAAACTTGAAGCTGTTTAATACGCTTGAATTTACAAAAAAAAAAGCAGAAAAAAAAACACAAAAGAGCGTTGTAAAAATGTTCCGCCAAAAACATTTTGAAAAAATTAATTTAAATACGCTTTATTTTCCGGTACAGAGCGCCGCCATGTTGACTTTGTGCGAGTTTTGGCGGGAATAGTCGTGGAAGTGTCAAAATATTTTCGCATTTGGAGCTGCGGTCCAGCGCCGAGCGCGCCCAACACTGGCGGGAGGCGCGGGAGGCTGGGTTATTGCAACGTTCGCGGCAGAAGTTGTATGCAAGACATTAAAAGACTTCAAAAATAGAACGCAATGTCAGTTTACGCGCGTCAAGTTCATTGGAGGTCAATTTTTTCAAGCGGCGTTTAAATAAATTAACATATTATAAAAACACACATCGGGGTAAAAATAACGCCGCCTAACAAAGGCGTCGCTTGTCACGGAACGAGGAACACATGACGCCGACGGGCGAAACCGCAAGACCGAGAAAAATTCTTACGAAAATTGAACGTATATAGTTATGCAGAAAACGGCCACCCGTAGAAAAGTGAAACTGGGATAACAGAACTTTTGTGAAAAGAGTTAATAATCAAATTAATATGTTAATAATTTCCTATTCCGCGTTTACATTCCTTAGCCAAAAAATTTACTTGTGATATAGACATTTTTAATACGACAATTATCCATTTTAAAACGTTCTTAAATGCACTGTTTAAAACTAATTGTTAAAGTCGTAATAAAACATTATTTTTTATGCAATTTTTTCTCTGTTTTTGATTTGTATTATTATTATCCTAACTTTTTCTGAAATTATTATATAAAATATTTTTGTTTACTATACAATATATTATTATCTAATATATACTTACTGTAAACTAATTTTTATTATTCGTTTTTAACATTAATTTGTTAATACCATTTTTTTATACGTATATATGTATATATTCTTTGTATATATTGCTTATCTCCATATATTTTTCTTTTTACTATGTAAAGTTTCACTTTTTATTTTGCATAGCAGTATGCTTTTTATTGTTTCTACAAAAATATAAAAATAATTATATTTTATCCGTCTGTTTTACTATCTTTCTGAGTGTGGGTATCGAAACGATAAAGGAGCCGGCTTTGTTATCAATCGGTAGATAAATACAGACGATCATAAGGCGTACAATTGTAATTGCGTAAAAATTAAAATATTTTTCCATCTGTCAGATTGTCGAAGAAACAAAATGAACATTTCGTTAGTGTTGCCAGGGTAGTAAATTTTTTACCCTACTTTGCTCATCTTATGAGAGAAGAAATGAAAAATGGACCTCGGATTAAACAACTCTGTGGTGGACATTTGACCGACATTATTTTTAAAACATAAAATATTATTTAACATGATGTAAAAATATCCGTTTTATTTCAAATAAAATTTGTTTTATATTTTATGTTTAAAGTTCATTAATTCAATTACTCTTATTAAATGACACTTTGCTTATTTACTCTGTTGTGTCAATCAATATTTCCGCGTGCACAGTAAAATTTGAAAAAAATTAACAGAATGTTTTTTTTTTATACCTTACATTTGTGTTATGACTATATTTTTCCCCGTCGTGCAACATATCGCGGCGACATCACGAATGCGCGCGGCGAAAGTGCGGCATAGTGAGGGGATTTTTGGACACAGTCCGATGTACTCAAATATGATTCTACGCTCCTCCTGGACTATTCTTAATTCTGTGACTCCAATATTTCGTTGGAATAATGTCAACACTCCTAGACTCGGTTCGCGGTGATCAAACTTGTTCGCCTTGAATAGAGCGATTTGAGTTCTCGGTGCATAGGTCGGCATAGTACATAACACATAAAAAGCGTTGAAAGGATTGAAAATGTTCAACGAAAATGTTTAAAATATCTAGATTATCTCTTAAAGAACTGTGGTAAATAATCCCTTTGCGCGCGGTGATGTAACATTGTGTTACCACTAGTAATAGACGGAATATTCTAAAGTTCAGACATTTGAAAAAAAAACATGGAGTCATACTGTTCAATAATTCCTTTTTCATAATTTATGCGAACAAACAATTTTTTCATTTAATTATTTTTTTCAGTTTATTGCTCTGCACACTTCGCTTTTTCAATCTATATCAATTTTTATTTTTATATTTTTTTTATAAAGGAGTTGCATTTGTTTTGCCTTGCTTATTATGTAAAAGGCTTAAAGTAACTGCAAAAGGTATGTTCCTTCTAATTTTTTGACTATAGTGCTCACACTGGTTCTGGTGGTAGAAACTCATACAGAAGAAGCTAGACTATTGACAGGCATAAGCGGATCTTTCGTTCCACTCTGAGAGCGTTCGGCATTTTGTGTCCTATTTTAATTTATTTCAACAATCACCTTTACTATTTTTACCATGCATTATATTATATCAATATAATTACAGTGTTATTACAAAAAAACTTAATCCTTACACAGCACCAATACGTAAACAAGACAATTTATAATACAATTTCTGACAGGACAACAAATTGTGACAAGAATATGTTTAACGCATGACTACTTGTGTGAAATATGGTGTTTTTTTTAAAATGTTTTTTTCAAAAATAGGCTAAATATTATTAATTGAGGCCAATGTTATTAATCGAGGCTAAATATTGTTAAAAAAGGCTAAATATTATTTTATTTATTTATTTATTTTATTAACATAAACGGCAAATCTGCCTTTTATAAACATTTGCCCCTCAATACCCATATCTACGTATTAAAAGTGACAAAATTTTTGTTCCGCCAAGCAATTTTTTCTTTAATTACGATTTATTGAAATTTTTAATCGTTCAGAGTTTGGCACTTTTTTTCATTAAAGCCAATTAAAAATATGATAAAGAAATAAGTAAATTTTGAAGTCGAATTAAATTCCGACATAACTGTCAGTTTGGAAAACGAACAACTAGATGCAAAAAATAATGTCGCTAGATTCTGCCCTATTAACATATAAGAGTATATAGACGTAAGAAAGTGGCCACTTAAAAAAAAATAGTTATTATAGTTTTTCTAAATGAATTTATTTTATTTTATTAACATAAACGGCAAATCTGCCTTTTAAAAACATTTATAATACTAACATATTTGGCTTAATATATATATATTTTTTTAAAACATAAATTTCCTTATACCCAAGATTTATAAAAAAAATTAAACCTAAAAATTATACAAGATTTATATTTAAAAAAATAACCTAAAAATTATATAGCATATTCAGTAAAAAGTTTAAAATAATAAAACATTCTACAGTAATACAACAAGAAAATCATAAATACTGTTTCATACAGCTGGGCAAAGTGAACAAAAAACTGTATATATTGTGAAATGCATGAATAAATAAAAATTATTACCATTCACCATCTTTGAAAAAGTTCAAAAGGTTTGTTCTATAGGAACAATACCCTACACTTAATATGTCAGATACGTGGGAATAACCATTGCCGACTTCATGAAGTCTATTTAATACGGCATTACAAGTATACACTGTCCGTGAATTGTTGCTACAAAATGGTGGCACCTGTCTAGTCATTCTTCTAGGCACCCCGAAGTTGATGAGAGATAATAGTTCAGGGCAATCCCATATTGAATTTTCAATTTTGAATAAATTTAAAAGGTCTATAATTTTTCTTCTATCGTTAAGTTTTAACAAATTTAATGTTTTTAGTAAAAAGCCGTAATTTAAAAATTCATGACTGATTCTAAGTTTAAAATTTATATACCGAGATATATAAAATATTTCCTTCTCTAAGGTATTCTCCATCCCTGTTGTAATTTGTTAATCTAACGACTCCCGAAGGGGGGTCATGTCGGATATACAGATCTGGTGGCTTACAAAAAAAAATTCAAGGCTTTTAAAAAGTTTTGTAATCATTTCGGCGATTTGTTCATGTCCAATCAATTTAATCCCAGGCAGTGAAGAATTCACCTCCCACTTCTCTCAATCCAATGAAGTGCATATTATGTATTCTGAATTACTTTCTTTCAGCACAAAGATGCCAAGGCTACCAGATTAAGGAGAGCTCCTTCGGGCAGCTTTTCTCGTTTGACGACGAGCAAATTTTCCGTGTATGTGGGCACCGCCAGGGAGACTTATGTCCTCAGATGCGGTGTGCGGTATGTGGTGGCAAGTTATCTTCGCCACTTTAAGCTCCCAGGGGTGGTATTCTGAATCTTTTCTACTCCCTAGAGAGTGGTTAATTTGAGGACTTTTATTTTTTGAATGCTACGACACCTGACTTCATAAAATGGCCACACTGATGATTTAAAGTAAAATGATGTATAACACTGTTTAAAAAACGGAAAAAAACGAATACGGTTTGGTCAATTCAACTTAATTAAGTGTTTTGGGTAATGCTCAAGGTCGCAATAATGTTCTAAATAAAAAAAAATCATGTTTAGTTGTTCATATTTCCGAGGCGACGATATACAGGGTGTTCATTAAACCCTGTCACATCCGAAACCACGATGATCAGTATGAGCAAGAAGACATATTTGGTACATTCAAATATTTTTTTAGAACTAACAAAATTTAAAAAAATAAAATATCAAAAAAAGCAAATGGTTGTTTACTTCTGCGGGGGTGAAACGAAGGGGGGAAGGGGGGAGTCTGATTCTGCGCCGTGCTCCCCTCACTTCTCCCCTGCAGAAGTAAGCAACCAATTGTTTTTTTAAATATTTTAGTTTAAAATTTTTTCTTTGTTGTAAATATTTTTTAAATATGCTAATATGTCTTCTTGCCCATACTGATCATCGTGGTTTCGGATGTGACAGGGTTTAAAGAACACTCTGTATAGCTTGATTAGAATGACAGCTGTCAAACTAATGTCATTAGTGATGGGAAATTACTGATCACTGATCAAATCGATTTTATCAGTTATTTCATGCAATCATGAAACTCTGTTTCCGAAAATTGTCATAAAAACGCAAAAACAAGCCTATTATAGAGTGTTTAAGACATTTATTCACCAAAAAATGAGACATTTATACTCTTTTCATGAACAACATCAAATGAGTTATTTTTTTATTAGATCAATTTACATTGATCAATTTGTCCCATCTCTTAAAGTTTTTGCAAAATGATGTAACCTTGTAAGAACGTCGTTAATAATTAGGTTAATTTTAGTTTTTTTTTAGTTTTAAAGCTGATTTTATATATTTATGTTGATTTACGTGTCAAGCCTTGTATTAAAAAAATAAATTAACACGCCAGATACGAATGATTTTTCGTGTCAATATAAATAACTCCTTAGACGTTACTACAAAGTAATGTCATCACTTTTTCTGACAAATGTCATTCTAATCAAGCTATATTTTAAGGACTATAATCACTGCCATTTACCGACTGAAGACTGAATCTGTTTTACACAACACCCGCATGAGCGTCTCGGTCTTCCTTATTTTTTATTTTTTTTATTTTATTTTATTTATATCAACAGTAATACATGTAATAAAAATATAACAAATAACATATACAGAGAATAAAACCAATGACAGATATCCACAGAAATACATTAAATACACGTACAATACATACTAGTGTGTTCGTGTGAGTGTAAGTGAGTGAGAGGGTGGGTGTGTGGGTGTTATATTGGAAAGAGGGTGTCAGGTATCGAAAATATAAATATATATAAAATATTAAAAATTAGAGATAAAATTTAATAAAATAAAATAAAACTTTATTATTGAAACTAAGTATAAGACAAAAAAGTATGTTTTAAGACGCGCATTTTAAATGTTATTTTTGTACAATCAAATGGATCAATAAGGGGAAAGTTCAAATTATAATCACTAGCAAAACGTATAAGTGGAGAGTTCTGGGCATATGTTGGCATATACTGGCACATGAAATAGAGAGTGTTGAGTTCTATCTTCGTGGTCTCTCTTATACAGATGTGTTGCAGAATTAGCGGACATTCATTCCTCGCGTGGCCAGGCTTAATCTTTTTTGTATTAACCATCCAGCATAGTAATAAAAGTTTAAAGAACATCTGTTTAGCGAGCGGAAAATTAGGCCACCTTTTAATAACGTGGCCGAATTTCGAAATGTCCGTTTTTGAACATTTTCGCAAAAATGCTATAATTTATTTATATAGGTCAACCTTGCCAGGGAGCCGCTTTGTTCCGAAACTTGGCAATGCCATCCGTTGCATCTGCAGGAATTTCTGGCTGAGGGGAATAGTCACCCAAGTCGGGGGCATCCGGACGTGCGCCCGTAGGGCACTACAGCCCACATCGAGCCTTGTTCTCCGCGACTTTCGTCTCCGACTTCTATCAACGGCTGCAGCACTCCAGTTAGGCACTTCTGGTGGTTGGGATGCATCATTTTTATGCTGCGGAGGTTCCGAACGCGATCCAGTAGAAAAGGGGCTCAATTATGAGTTTAAAAAAGGCGTCATACCTTCACCTTGACGGTATAGTTGAAGATAAATTCCCTCGAGCGATTACAAAGATATGCTACCGACCCCCCCCCTTCGATTTTGGGTAGAAACATCGATATGAAACAAGGGTAAGCGTACGTCACAGTACACATATCTACGCTCCAAAATGACATAACTTCAATATTACGTCATAGTTGAAGATAAAATTCTCCCGACCGACTGCAAAGATATACTATCGATACCCCCCACCATCAAGTTTTGATGTAAGTTTACTTCATTGGATTGAGAGAAAAGGGAGGTGAATTCTTCACTGACTGGGATTAAATTGATTGGACATGAATAATTCGCCGAAATGATTACAAAACTTTTTTAAATCCTTGAGATTCTTTTCGGAAGCCACCAGATTTGTAAGAGTAATAATTCTCTAGAGAAGCCCTTAAGGCTGTAGTCCGGTAATACGCACAGAAAATGAGAAAAATCATACGATTTTGCCATTTTAAAACTAATGTTTTTTATTAAAAATCGCGCAATACCATTATGTAGGTAATAAAAACATTTATAAGATATTGTTAGAAATTAAATATTACAACCAAAAGTATCTTCTTTAAAAACGGAGAAAAAATTTTTAAAAAAAAGGTTTCAACTAAAATATTTCAATAACTATTTTTTTTTAATATTACCAAAGGCATAATTTTACGTAGAAATAGGAAAATATCACAAAAATTTATGAGATTTAAAATGCTTGTGTTTCTTTTTAAAAACCGAAAAAAAAGATATTTCTACTATTACCTTCATTTTTAATCTATCATCTTTAAATCATTTGAACACATTTTAGTTCAATACTTAGTCTTTATATGAGAATCGAGGCCCCAAAGTTTAGTCTAAATTTGAAATGACGTAATCTGCCGGTCGAAAAGTAATTGTACGAGTATTTTAGTTATATAAAACTTTTAAGTATATTTTTCATTAGAAATACCTTTTTACGGTTTTAAATGGCAAAATAGTATGATTTTTTATTAACTTCGTGTTGTTCATGTTTTTCGTCGTATGGGCGACTCTATTAGGTTATTATTCTAAGACTATTTATTATATTATAACCTAGAAAAAACGGAATAGCAAAAACGTGGATTATTCGTGGTCTAATAGTATCTGTAAGACACAAGGAAACGCTTTATAAATTAACTTCTAAAAAACCAAATGAATTTGCGCAAACATTTCAAAAAATATAAAAATAAACTATCTTGTTTAATAAAATATACAAAAGAAAATTGATTGCAGATTGTCTCAATTGTTCATATCATCCCTATGCAGATGATTTACAATTATATCTTCATTGCAGACCTGAAAACACCAGCAAAGCAATAGAATCGATGTCTAATACACTAAATTGCGTGTCAACATGGACAAAAGAGTATGGTTTACTAATAAACCCGTCTAAAACACAAATTATGTTTGCAGGTAGTCAAAGATTGCTTAGTAAGCTAGACATACCTTCACTTAATCCTCTTATTGTCAATGGTACCAATATTCAGTACAGGAAATCCGTAAAAAATCTAGGAGTACTAATGGATGAACATCTCTGCTGGCGAGCTCATACTAATGAATTAAGCCGCAAAATATTTTTCAGTCTACACTCACTTAGAAGGTTGCAAAAATTCTTACCCATTAGTACTAAATGCACTCTTGTACAAGCATTACTACTACCCATTCTAGATTACGCTGATGTTTCCATGACTGATTTAAGCTGTGAGCAACTCGATAAACTTGAACGACTTCAGAATACATGCATAAGGTACATTTTTGGTCTTAGGAAATATGACCACATTTCTGACTATCGTAGGCAACTGAAATGGCTCAAAATTAGACAGCGGAGAGACTATCACTCCCTCTCACTTCTGTTCAATGTACTTCATAGTCCTAACGCTCCTATATACCTGTGTGAAAAATTTCAACGCTTTTCAGTTCATGGTTTACCTCTTCGTTCTCATTCTCAAGGCACTCTCTTAATACCCATACACAATTCCTCTTTCTTCTCTAACTCATAGAGTGTCCATGCGGCTCGACTGTGGAATCATCTCCCATCCACCATCAAAGATGTTACTACATTATCTCTGTTTAAATCACGTCTGAAGAAACATCTCCTTTCTCTTCCTTAATCTCTCCTCCTTTCCTTTTTCCTCTTTCCGCTTTTTTCCTTTTTCCCATTGAGTTATAGTTTTGATTTAAGGTAATTTATAAACAAATACGTTTATTTCTATTTTTATATATTTTTAACTTTTTGATCTTTTTTCTTTCTATTGAATATGTTCTGTAACTTGAATTATAAAAATAAAACTTTTATTTTATTGGTTGGTTGGAAGAAATTGCCATTTGGCAATAAGCCCGCCAATGTACAAATAACATTATGTACAAAAAGTTAAATAAATAAATAAAAACTATTACAAGAAAAAACTTGAATTGTCTGAAAATAATAGCAAAAATGTGTGGAATATCATAAACGAAATAATAGATAAACAATAAACATGCAAAAATAATGAAAAAATAATAATGAAAAAAATTACATGAAAATTCTGAATTACATTCGAATGAACACCCACGAAAAATTGCAAATATCTTTAATAAATACTATTCGAATGTTGGAAAAAATCTTGCACAAGACATCTCATCAAAAACTGCAATCGGATTTTAATCAAGTTTTAAGATGGTCACATGATTATAGCCTAACAATAAATATAAAAAAACGAAAGCGTTACACATTACGTCCCCATATAATAGACCAAAAGAAGATTTTTTCATATATGCACACACTCACGAATGCTTGCATATCAATCTGCAAGACTGCAAATGCACAAAAATAGACCACGTATCAAAATATAAGTATTTAGGTATTATTATAGATTCCACTTTTAATTGGGAAGAACGGATAAAAACAGTTTGCAATAAGCTAAGAGTTTGCCTACTTAACATGTACCATTTAAAAACATACATACCATACCCAGTGCTGAGACTAGTTTACTTGGGGCTAGTTGACCCAATTATTCAATATGGATTAAGAATATGGGGATTAAGTTTTAAATCTTATACGGATATCTTGAACTTACAGGTACAAATTTTAAAAATTATCGTACCTGTAAAAATAAAGAATGAGGCAAAAGACAACAATAAAATATTATTTGATTTTGTTAACGTTTTGCCAATTAACAAACAGTGTCAATATAAGATAATGACAGATCATTTCCTCGATTGCAATTTTAAATCCAAAATAAACCACCAGATCATGACCCGACAAGTATCGGCACAGCAGCTGATGGTACCACGACAGAAAAACTACTATGGTGACAGAACAATGAAGTGAAAATGAAAATCGTGAAGAAAAAGACCTAATTTCATTAAAAAAAATAGTCAAAAAATTATTAAACAGCAAGTGAAACTTAAGTGTATAAATATATTTTATTCTTTAATTATTATTAAACTATGTACTTACTTATAAATTTAAAAAAAAATGTAATTTAACCCGCAGACAAGCTTCGGCTTTGCGGGAACAAAAATACAATTTTGTATGTTACTTATTTGTTAAAATGAATAAAACTTAATAAAAAAAATAAAAAAATCAAATATAACTAATACATTTACATTACAATACATTTTTTTTGCACCACTACAGGCCAGGAGGCCTAATTACAGTGGTGAATTACATCACAGAGCACCCAGGCTTGAGAAAAATCACATTTTAATTTTTGTGTTCTCACCGGGAATCGAACCCGGAGCCTTCCGTGCGTGAATCAAGCGTCTTGACCACTACACCACGGAGGCCGCCAAAAAACTCGTACAAATTCGTACACTAATAAGGAACGCGGAAACACTCTTAATATATTTCAAAGCACCACAGATAGTGAAATAGAGGAAATTATCAATAGTATAAAAGGAGGTTCATCTCGGGGTTTCGATGGAATTTCGGCTGACACATTAAAACACATTACCAAACAAATTTCGACACAGCTAAATCATATAATAAATATAAGTTTCAAAAGTGGTATATTCCCATCCAATTATAAGAAAACGATTATAACACCAATATTTGAAGCAGGGAATCCTGAAGAAATAACTAACTACCGTCCTATTTCAGTAATTTCAAACATGTTAGGTTTCATAATTCGAATGAGTAAACACTTTGATAATCCAAAGGCCCTTATTTCATTATATTATACATTTGTCAGAAGCCATTTGGAATACTCCTCTCAGATATGGAATCCCCAGTATGCCATATATATAAGTAGAATAGAAAATATTCAAAACAAATTTATAAAGTACCTTAAATACAAAACCGGTATTTCTTATGTATGTACTCTCACTGCCTCCACCTTCCGTGGAATCATTTCTCTACAATACCGCAGAGTGTGTGCGGACCAACTACTGCATTACAAAATTATGACAGGAATGGTTGACTGTACAGAGCTGCTTGGTTTAATAACAATACATGTGCCAGCCAGGATTTGTAGACGGTACCACCTGTTTCATGTACCAATAAGTAAAACATCGTATGTTAAAAATGCTTTTTTTCGTAGGACTTTTTCAATGTACAATACAAAATTTAAAAATATAGATTACACAAACATTACTCTGTCAGATTTAAAATTTACACTAAAAATGTATTATGTAACTTAGTAGACATTATAATAATAAATATGTACATCTCCCCCCCCCCCCCTCCTTATCCTCTCTTCAAGCATTTTTGTCCTTATCCCGCCCAATTTACAGTAACTTAATGTTCTTAAAATAAATATTTAAAAAATATTTGATTATTGAGTACATGAAAATAACATTTTTGTATGTATTTATTTGATATGTAATATATTTTCTTTACTAACTTTGTATAATATGTGGAAATCTGTTATTAGTTCTGAGTTTATACACTATACCTGTTTGTTTACTAAAAATATGTATGTATAACTGTTGATTTCCCAAATAAAATAAAATAAAATAGCTAAAATATTTGAAAAAATTGTTAAAAAAAGGTTGAATGAATTTATAAAAGACAATAAATTGATCCACAATAATTAATTTGGTTTTATGGAAAATAGAAGCACTCAGGATGCTATTGCAAAATTATCCTCATATATTCATAATTCATTGGACAAATCATTATATATTTATTGACTTAAAAAAGCATTTGATAGTGTATCACACAAAAAACTTATTTCAAAATTAAAAGATGTGGGAATGGATGGGAAAACCATTGAATGGCTAACAAGTTATCTATTCCAACGACCACAAATGGTAAAAATAAAATTTGCGTGTAGTCAAATTGAGACTTGCGATTTTGGAATACCTCAGGGTACGGTGATAGGTCCGCTTTTATTTATTCTCTATGTCAATGACATATTTTGTCGATTTAAACTCAAAAATAATATCATATGCCGATGATACGGTTGTTATAGTTGAGGGAGTTAACTGGAACTCAGTCAATTTAGTAGCTAATGACGTTATAAATAAATTGAAATTATGGTTTGACAAAAATATATTATCTTTAAATACGGAAAAGACTACAATCATCCCATTTTTTATTAACAAAACAAACTTAGATTCAGTAGAAAAAATAATTATTCACCAAAGCAATTGCAACAAAACTAACTGCGATCTTCCATGTTCAGTACTTGATACAACAGATAAAATTAAATATCTTGGTGTATACATAGACCAAAACTTAATATGGAAAGACCATATTATCAGTGAACTAATTAAACGAATTAGATTATCGAATGTATATACATATTTATGAGATTAAGGAATGTTTTAAAAATCAATAATTTAAAAATAGCTTATTACTCAATTGTACAATCTTTGTTACAATATGGTATTGTAGGATGGGGTGGTGCATACGTCAATATATTAAACCCTCTCAAATAGTACAAAGATTAATTATCAAAGTAATTTTAAAGAAACCTTCAACATTCAATACGGAAAGTCTATTTAAAATATTTAAGGTTCATACAGTAGACACGCTTTATAAAATAAATTCTATTATACAAATATACAAAAAAGAAAAAAAAAAGAATTTGAAATGAATAAGTCACTCAGATACCAACATAATACCAAAATTCCATACAAGTCATGGTCAAAATAGCTTTGTCTTCGAAGGTGTAAAAAATTATAATAATCTTCCTAATGAACTAAAAACTATTAAATAATATATCGATAAATAAATTTAAAGTTAATCCAAATAAATTTTTTGAACTCGTGTAAAAACAACATTAAATTTTAATTAGTATGAATGTATTATTGTATTATGTTTATTCTTTATATATCCTATGTTTTTATTTTTTTTTTCATGTTCTCGTAATAAAATTATATAAACTCTTAAATAAACAACTAAAACAGTGTAAGTCACTCTCCAAGCACAAGAGTTAGTCTCTTTTTTTGGAGAGTTACAGTGATAACATTTACTAGATGCGTAGAAGTAGTTAAGTTTAGAATTTTACAAAAACTTGTACTTTTTATAGAATTTATTAATAGTAAAAAAAAAAAAAATCTCAAATTTGTAAATAACTGAGTTTTGAAATTTACAGCAGACATATATTACAAGTTAATATTATCGTTTAAATACGCAACTCGTCCTCTAACGAACAAAGCATTTTAGCTCGAGATTGTAAGGCGTGGGCGTGCTTAGCAAATTCAAGTAAAAGTGATTCATTTTATTTTACAAGAATTAATTAGGTAAATTTATATCGAGCAGGGTCGTTTGTAATGTCACAATTATATATGAGAGATGAGGAATTCACAGGGAAGGGTATTTACTCCAGAGTCCTAACGCTCCCATATTCTCTGCGAAAATTTTTAACGTTTATCAGTTCATGGTTTACCTAAACCACGCCAATCTATCTTCATTCCACACTGTGTTAGTGTTGAAGAGATCTACGAAAAGCCGGAAGATCTATCCCAAATAATTCCAAGTCGTATGACGAATCGACTAATCTACACATTCTGCCCTTAGAAGATTTTAAATTCTGGTGACGTGGTGCACCAAGCACAGTAATTTCTTATAAAAATATGTCAATCGAAGCTAAACTGACAGTGCACAACGGAGTTTTAGTCCCGACACTTGTGTATGGAAGTGAAACTGGCAGAGGAAGGATGAAAGCCGAGTGAACGCGGTTGAAATGCGATCTCTTATACGAATGTGTGGGAAAACAATGTATGACAGGGTTACGAATGATGAAATCAGGCGAGAGTGTAAATCTGAGTCAAGTATGATTGATAAGATTAAGAAAGGGTCTCTGAGATGGCTCGGTCACGTAGAACGAATGGACGACGAAAGAATGGTAAAACAATTATATATGGCGAAAATGAACGGTAACGTGAGACGAGGACGACCGAGGAAGACGTGGCATGATCAGATAAACCAAAATCTTAAGTCTGGTCGTGTCAAAAGCAGACAGAACCGAAGGGCATGTATGACAAGGTGTATGAATGTGGAAGAGGCTAGGGAGTCGAATCCAGTCTTTGTCTACAAAAATTTGGACAAACTCAAAGTATTGAAGACAGATTAAGACTATTACTACTATCATCACGCTATTTCACCGTAGGGGTAGGCAGAGAGAATGGACCACCACACACGTCTATCATGGCATATATTCCGAGCTTCTTCCACATTTATACATCTTGTCATACACGCCCTTCGGTTCTGCATGCTTTTAACATGATCAGACTTAAGATTTGTGTTTAACTGATCATGCCGCGTCTTCCATGTTCGTCCTTGTCTCACGTTACCGTCCATTTTCGCCATATATACTTGTTTTTACCATTTTTTTGCCGTCCATTCGTTCTACATGACCAAACCATCTCAGAGACCCTTTCTTAATCTTATAAGTTATACTTGACTCAGATTTACACTCTCGCCTGATGTCGTCATTCGTAACCCTGTCATACATTGATTTCCCACACATTTGTCGAAGAGATCGCATTTAAACCGCATTCACTCGGCTTTCATCCTTCCTCTGCCAGTTCCATGTTTCACTTACATGCATAAGTGTTGGGACTTAAACTCCGTTGTGCACTGCCCGTTGAGCTTCGATTGACATATTTTTATTAGCAATTACTGTGCTTAGTGCCTTTCAACATCTTTTTCTACTCTTCCATCTCTTGACAACATACTTCCCAGATACATAAATTCTTCTATTTGTTTAAGACATTCGTTGTTTACATTTGTTATACAGTCAGTAACCACACTTCCCCTTTCAAATACCAGATGGGGTAATATAGATGGGGTCGAACTTTAGTCCTTAAAATATAGCTTGATTAGAATGACAGCTGTCAAACTAATTTCATTGGTGATGGGAAGTTACTGATCACTGATTAAATCGATTTCATTAGTTACTTCATGCAATCATGAAACTCTGTTTTCGAAAATTGATATAAAAAACGTAAAAACAAGTCTATTATAGTGTGTTTAACACAATTATTCACCAAAAAATGAGACATTTATACTTTTTTCATGAACAACATCAAATGAACCATTTTTTTATTCGATCTAATTACATTGTTCAATTTGTCCCATCTCTAACGCTTTTGCAAAATGACCTTGTAAGATCGTCGTTAATAATTAGGTTTTATTTTTATTTTTTAAAGCTGATTTTATATATTTATATTAATGTTGGTTTATGTTTCAAGCAATGTATTAAAAAATAAATTAACACGCCAGATACAAATGATTTTTCGTGTGTCAATGTAAATAACTCCTTTGACGTTACTACAAAGTTATGTCATCACTTTTTCTGACAGCTGTCATTCTAATCATGTGACATTTTAAGGACTATAGTGAGCAGTAAAGAGTTTTGACGGTATTCACATTTTTAAAACCCGTCGTCATTCTCATTTCTAAATATCACGCGTAAGTGTGTGAGTTTAATGTATGCGTAGAGTTTGAATTTTAGTTATGTTTACAGTTATAACGAGGTAATAACTTAAATGAAATTACTTGCGTAGTCTTCTGGCCGCGTTTTTAAACAGCTAATTTTGCCTCCCGCTACAAAAAATTGTTCGATACAGATATACAAGGTGGTTTTATACAATATTGCGACACTTCTCTGTCTCTGGCTTGGAACCTTAAGCGTAAGACTGATCACCTTACCTTCCTGTGACAAGATTAAGATACGCTGCATGTAATGTTCGAGTACAGTGCCTTATGCACAATCAGTTGCGGATAAGGGTTTGACGATTTGACGTTTTTTTTTGGTATCGGAAGTAAGTTACTTAATAATATGCAATATTGTATGCCAAATCATCGCAATAAGACCGCCAAAGTCCTTGATTATTTTTTCCACAAAACGCCATTAATTATATTTTCTAATAAATTAAATAAGTAATTAAGAAGATTTTTCTTTTCCAAAATATAATTAGTTTGTCCAAATTTTTGCAAACTGCATCACATTCATGTAACCAAATTAAATAAAAAACGGTGTATAAGGCCACTTAAATCAGCCAATGACAGATCTTAAGCCCAGACTTCTATATTCCCTTTTATAAAATGTTCTTCATCTTTGTAATATATTAATATTGAATCCAGTTCTTTCCCATAAAGACAAACTCAAAATAATTACATTTTATTTTGAAGATTTGTGCTGAAAACAGACACAGCAGATTTTTTTATCGCTTCTGCGTTCGAATTTAAAATTTTGAACGTCGAAATGTCAAACGTCAAAACTGACGCAAGACGAGCCTATTGGTATTCTCGCGAACCAACGAGAATCTATCAGACTCTGATTAGAAAACCGACCCAAGCCATTGACCGCAAAAACACAAGATTTAAATATAAATTGGTCACAAATAAGCGAAAAAAGAGAAATTATTCCACAAAGTTCTAGAAAAATAGAATCGCTCGACCGTGATCGCCCATGTGACACTTCCAACGCGTATTTTACTCCAGCTATCAACGCGATAACAGGGCGCATTTCAAATAAACCACTTTTAAAAGATAAGACGGAAATTTGTTACATCGAGCATCAAAACAATCGTGTAACAAAGACTCTTTGTTTGTCTAAAATTAGCCGGAAAAAACATCGCAAATCGCAACGAATTTGCGACTCGAAAACCGAAGAAAACTCGCGAAACATCATGTTTTAATTCACTATAATACACGCACATGAGCGTAACACGCATATAGTACGAAGAAACACTAATTTACAAGCGTAATTATCAATTTTGACATTAGAGAAGGCACTGTCAGACAGATAACCCTAAAAACAGGCACTTGTAATTCGTTATTTTTCACTGAATTTACGCACAACCGCGGCAATAATTATTCGGATTACTACAGGTCGAATCCTTATTTACCGTTTGAAAGCGCGTCTGATACACTATTTCACAATGTTTACGCGATATGACGTTTCTAAGTATCAACTAAAAATACGAGACTCCAGCCAGTTCTGGCACGGTTCTGGTGATCGTTTAGCAACTAACTTCACGGCGGACACCCCGCTGTCAACGTCACATGACGCGCGAGATGGCGATACGGAGCGAAAGAGACGCAATGTATCCAGTGTAGCAAGCGAGAAAAAATTACGAAACTATAGCGAGAATTTATTTCTGTTATTAATTTTTTCTAACCGGATTTTTTTCTTGTTTACCGAATATTTTTATCAGGCAGATGTAATTGCACGCTTTTTAACATAAATTTGGGTATATTATATAAGTTTTTATGATAACGATTATAATTATGTAACTACCGTAAAATGGGGCTATTTGGAATGAGAAAATATTTTTTTCTGATTACCATAAATAATAATTCATCAAAGCTATTTTTTTATATTCTCTTTTGTTTTTAGTCGCAACTATGTGTTCAAAGGTGTGCTCTTATTGCTTTGGCGTTAATTTTTATACATATGCTTTAAGTAATGTCCCATCTCTGTTGCAATCAATTTCTTTCCATGTTTCCAACCGTATTCTGAACACAAAAGCGTGCGTAGATAACCCCTTTTTAATGTGTATTTACGTACTAAATACACGCTAATAGAGCGATCTCTTCACGCGCAATTTCGTTCAAAATACCAGGGTAGGTATTCCAAACGCTCTCGCGGCCGCATTATATCGCGTAATTACATTTTTTAATTTTTTAATTTTATTTTATTAGGTAATTCAACAAAGATACATGCTAGAAAAAATACAATTTGAGAGCATTCGTCGATACAATTTTACATGCATATATATCTTCAATTATAGAATTACACAAAATAGATTTATACATTAAGTTGTAATACATGTTTTTTTTATACACGATACAATGCAATAAAAAATAAGTTGTACGTGTTAACTTATTTAATAAGATTTATTCCTAAGAGATTATTCGCAAAAGCTGAGATAGTATCATGAAAAATGTCAATTTTATTGTTTCGACAGTATATATTATATTCCCGACACATGCAGGCCATAGGTGTGTGGTATGTAGCATTATTTGAAAATAAAGGCAGTTTAAATATTTCCCGATGTCTGAGTGTTCTTAATCCCGCATTTATTTGTATTATATTTAGGAGGTTAGTATCTACTTTGTAGTTTAATATTTTATACAGAAATTTTATATCGAAAACAACGCGGCGTTTTATCAGAGAATTAAAATGAAAAAGAGCTAGAAGTTGCTCGCAATTTGAATTTGAACGTGGGTTAGAAATTTGGAACTTATACAAAAAGTTACTTTAAGAACTTTTTTTGAATAGATTCTATTGAATTTATATGATTTTGATATTGCGGACTCCATACGCATGAGGCATACTCAAGATTACTGCGAATCAAACTCATATATAGACATATGACAGTTTCCGGTTTTTTAAAGGGTTTGGTTACTCTCTTTCGGAACCCCAGTAGCTTAAGTGACTTACGAGTTATGTAATCTATGTGATGTTTAAAATTTAATTTTGTGTCGAAATAAACCCCGAGATCGTTAATAATGTTAACCCTACTTAATGGTTTGTCACCAAGAGAGTAGTCAAAAATTATTGGGTTAATTTTACGAGTAAAACTGATAGAGTAGCACTTTTTAATGTTTGATTGCATATCGTTTTTATGGCACCAACTCAATGAAGTTTGCAAATCAGTCTGCAATTGAACACAATCGTCCACTATATAAGTTTTATTATATATTTTAAGGTCATCGGCGTACAAGAGCATCAGCATACATTTTAATTTATTGGGCAGGTCATTAATAAAAATTAGAAATAACAATGGACCTAGGTGAGACCCTTGGGGAACTCCGGAAGTTGGAGAATAGGGCAGTGACTCATAACCTCTAACCATTACCACTTGACATCTATTTGATATATATGACTGAATCCAACGCAGCAGGTCACCATGGATACCAATATTTTCCAGTTTTGTTTTGAGAATGCAATGATTAACTTTATCAAACGCCTTGCTAAAGTCCGTATAAATTGCGTCGACTTGTCCCCTGGAACCTACAGTGCTATGCAAAAAGTCCACATATTCCAGTAAGTTTGTGGTGGTTGATTTTTTACTCACAAATCCATGTTGTTGGGAGCTAAGTACTTGTTTTAATTGACAGTAGATATATGGGATATGGTAGATATATTACATACAAAATACACTGAAAAACTGTCTTCTCGTGCCACGAGGGTGGTTCAGAATAGCACCCCAGCCCTGATATACTCAAAATATGTACCAAGTAACTACAAATATTATATTTATTGTAATTATACATTACGCTGCTATAATAATTCAGTTTATCAAATGACAATAGCTTTTGAGTTTACGTTTAAACGTGATGTAATCTACTGTGGAGCTATTTGAGACAAACTTTGTCAATTTATTTTCAACAATGTTTTGAGTGTGTCGAAACGATTGCAGACTGGCTGAATTTCCTCCCTAATTAGATCTAAATTTGTTGCAACAGAGAGAGTCTGCAAACCTTTGGACATACTCAAAACATTGTTGAATTAACTAACTGGTAAAAGAAGAAGTACAAAAATTGGGAAATTGCTTTCAGGTGTTGCCCAGTAAGTACATTGGTTCAGCCGGCTGAATCTCACCCACATGATAAAGGTTTCAGCTCTTTTACGTCACAAAGTCGACAGATGGAAGAGCTGAGGAAATGTAGATGTTAAAACGTAGGCAGAATGGCGAATGTTACACAGTGTGTAAAGTGGCCACTTGAACCAGCAAATGATAGGTCATAAGCCCTGTAAACTTACAGTCCTTAAAATATAGCTTGATTAGAATGACAGCTGTAAAACTAATTTCATTAGTGATGGGAAATTACTGATCACTGATCATGAAACTCTGTTTCCGAAAATTGATTAAAAAAACCTAGCATAGTGTGTTTAACATAATTGTTCACCAAAAAATGAGACATTTATACTTTTTCCATGAAAAACATCAAACGAATATTTTTTTTATTCGGTCAATTTACATTGATCAATTTGCCCATCTCTAACGTTTTTGCAAAATGATGTAACCTTGTAAGAACGTCGTTAATAATTAGGTTTATTTTAGTTTTTTTTAGTTTTAAAGCTGATTTTATATATTAATGTTGATTTATGTTTCAAGCATTGTATTAAAAAAATAAATTAACACGCCAGAGATACAAATGATTTTTTGTGTGTCAATATAAATAACTCCTTTGACTAACAAATTACAACAGGGATGGAGAATACCTTAAATAAGGGAATATGGAAGTCTAGGCATTTACAAGTCTTATGACCTGTCATTGGCTGGTTTCAGTGGCCACTTTACACACTGTGTAACATTCACAATTTTGCCCATATTTGAACATCCATATTTCTTCAATTCTTCCATTTGTTGATTTTAGTGAAGTTAAAGAGCTGAAACCTTTATTGTTGTGAAGAGATTCGTCTGACTGAATTATTTCACATACTAGGCAACGCCTGAAAACAATTTTTAAATTTTTAAATATCTTCTTGGACCAGTCGGTTTCATTACAATATTTGAGTTTGCCCAAATGTTCGTAGACAAAAGACTGGATTTCACCCCCTCGGGAGTCATAAAGATCAACAAATTACAATAGGGATGGAGAATACCTTAAATAAGGGAATATGGAAGTCTAAGCATTTACAGGGCTTATGACCTGTCATTGGCTGGTTTTAGTGGCCACTTTACACACCACTTTACACATAACAGTCTTTTGTCTACGAACATTTGGACAAACTCAAATATTGTAACTCCTTAGACGTTACTACAAAGTTGTGTCGTCACTTTTTCTGACAACTGTCATTCTTATCATGTTACATTTTAAGGACTAAGATGTATTTATTTTGTTTAGTCTGTAGATTAATCAAATATAAAAACTAGTGTAACACCATGATTAACACAAATATACCTAGGCTAGGGTTATTTGGAACATGTTCCGAATAGCCCTAACTCAGCATGATTATTGTTTTGTTCGAATATTGGTGATGTTTTAAATAGCCCTCGTATCTGTATTCAGAAAATAATTCTGTTTTGTGATTGTTTCAGTAAATTTAATTGTAAAATGGTGCGGTGTTTGTTTATTTATTTATTTTGTTCATTAACGCCCAAAAAGCATTTACAAAAAAAAAAGAAATACATGCTAACATACTAAATAATAAACACAGAATATACAGAAAAGAATGTTGTTAGAAAAGATATAATAAAAAGTTTTACAAAGTAAAAAAAAAACAATAATAACAAAGGTATTCAAGAAAAAACAGTAAGCAAATAAACAAAAAATACAAAGATATAAGCTTATGAAATAAATTCTGTAAAGCAAACAATAAATCAAGTGTTACAACAAGCAAGCATATATTATCACGAAAAAATAAGAAATAAAAATATGTATCTATGAAATGCGTATTTGCCAATTCTACAATGCAATTTGATAAAATAGTAAAAAATAAAAAACACGTATAAGGTAATAAAAATAAACAAGTAAGTATTTAACAATATTTTGAGTTTGTCCAAATTTTTGTAGACAAGGACTGGATTCAACTCCCTGAGGAGCTGTTTATATTAACATATTACAACAAAGATAAAGAACATTTAAGAAAAGGTAATATAGAAGTCTAGGCATCTACAGGACTTATGACCTGCCAATGTCTGGTTTAAGTGGCCACTTTACACACTGTGTAACATTCACCATTCTGCCTATATTTGAATATCTATATTCCTTCAATTCTTTCATCGGTTGATGTTTGTGAAGTTAAAACCTTGAATGCAGAATGCAAAGCAATATTCCATAGATTCTAGTCAGGTCAGTGAAAGTAAGAACGCCAACCGTTTCATGACGTCACTACTGAAAAGTGACACACTGATTACAGTCATTTGGCGCGGTATTTGATAAATGTAACTTTAACAAATCATATCTTTGTAAATAACGCACAAAAAAATATAAATATTTTTTTTTGCTTAGTTAAATAGTACGCTAATAGAAAAAAAATAATTAGAAAACAGTGGAATTCCTCATTGGCAAAATAAATCAAAGTAGGGAACAAAATGAATATGGAATTGTATTTTGATAAAGAGTGTGAATAAATAAATAAATAAAATGCCGCACACTCTTCCAGTGGAACGGAAGGCCGGTTGACTACTGCCAACGGCCGGCTTCTCCTGAAGAGTTTTGAGTGGTTTTTATTTTTTTATTTTTATTTTATTTATTTCGAATACAAACAGATGTACAGGTTAAATGAATATTTATTATTTTTTTATTTTTAAAATGTATACATAGTAGGGCCTGCCATCCAATTATATGTATTCACTAAATAATACTGTAATAAAGCGACGACGGCTTGAAGTTTAAACTATATAAATAATAAATATACTATATATTAAAATAAGATAAATATGGACAAAACAAGGAGATAGTGGAAAGGAAAAGAAGGAAATTGATAAGGAGTGGTAAAGGATGATT
The DNA here is from genome assembly GCF_059751315.1 of Micrasema longulum. Taxonomy (NCBI): domain Eukaryota; kingdom Metazoa; phylum Arthropoda; class Insecta; order Trichoptera; family Brachycentridae; genus Micrasema; species Micrasema longulum. Next base: position 34,368 of record NW_028277558.1, read on the forward strand.
GAAGGAAAGTGAGAGTGGAAAATTGCATTTGATTTAATGATTAAACGAATTATGAATGAAGAGCATGAATCAAGCCTATTAATTCTCTTCTGTACATATTGTATGGAGTGTTAAATATATCGAGACTATTAAATTTCTTGTTAAATGTTTCACATATACGAGGGATCGTAGAATGTTTCCGATGATTAGTTTTAAATTTACGAATATAGAAAATATCAGAGAGTCTAGTCGGCCTGGCGGGGACACGGTAAGCAAGTAGATTAATGAGTTCCGGGGAATCGAATTTATTATTGACAATTTTATAAAGCAGGATCTGATCAAACATATCTCTTCTGTGCGGTTTCCTCTCCACGTGAGTAAATGCTGAGAAGTTCCTGACTAGCCTACATAAGTATATTCCTCCTGATCCCAACAGTTAAGATTAGAAATTTAATTGCAGAAAAATCCACTATTTGAAATAAACACTTGTATTATAGGCAAGGTAAATAATAAAACAACTCCCAAATTAAAAAATAAATAAAAAACGCTGCTCTTTCGTGGGTGTCATGGCCCTCTCATCGTCAGGAATTGTTTGAAAACATTTAACTTTAAGCGCGGTTTTCATTTTTGGGATTATTGAAGTGATAGAATTTATGTTAACGATTTAATTCAATGAAAACGGTTTACCAAAAATCCAATTCTATATAGGCCAGGTAATTTGAAACTCAATTTTTTATTTTTTGATATGGAACGTTATTAGATTTTTATTTTATTTTTCACATGTATTATTCTTCAAGTTGTTTTTTTTTCTCAAATTTAAATTCTACAGTTTTAACGACAACCTAAAATGTTTATCAAAATTGTACCAAATATCCCCGTTTTACGGCATTTTTTTAATATGATAAATGCTCGCGCGATTTACAATACTGATGAGAAAAAAAACCCTCGACAAATTTTAATTTTAAATTTATTAATATCAAATAACAACCTTTCCTTCTTAAGAAATCGACAAAAATGGGATTCCATTCACAAAAACAGCTTGCCTACCAAATACCGCAGACATAAGTCTCCATGGCACGGAAAAATTGTTCGTGTCCACCTCATTTTATTTAACAATCGGAACCGATTGAAAATGAACTAGGTGTCCCCCAAGGATCAGTGCTAGGACCAATATTGTTCATTATATATATAAACGACATCACACAGATAATAAAACACTGCAAAGTACGACTATTCGCAGATGATACCCTTATATATATAGCGGGAGAAAACTATGAAGACTCAATTAATAAATTGAATGAAGATCTACAGAACATATCGTCATGGCTAAAGATAAATAAATTGAAATTAAATGTTAGTAAAACAAAATATATGGAAATAGGTAATAAAGCACATGGCATAACAATGAATGTAAATATTGATGGTAAAATTATTGAAAGGGTTGATGAAATGAAATACTTAGGAATTATTCTTGACTCCAGATTAAATTTAACATCACACTTTGAATATATACATAAGAAAATTTCAAAAAAGATTTTCTTCCTAGGAAGAATTCGAAAAAAAATAAATAAAAAGAGTGCAGAACTTATATACAAAACAATAATTGCCCCTCATTGGGACTATTGCTCTACTATATTATATTTAGCTAACGAGGGAGACATAAACAAGTTTGAAATACTACAAAATAGAGCAATGAGAATTATACTGAAAAAAAGCAAATATAATAGTGTTGAAAAAATGAGAAAACAATTGAACTGGATAGGAATAAAGAGAAGACTATTGTATAATGTATTTGTATTTATATATAAAGTGTTTAATAATCTCATGCCAAAGTATTTTATAAGTGAAATTATATTAAATGGAAATGTACATAAATATAGGACAAGAAATAGAAATAGGATAAGACTACCACTTAAGAAAAAAACAAAATCACAAAATAGCTTAATGTATAAAGGGTTAAAACTGTATGATGAGATGCCTGAAAGTATGAAGAATGAAAGAAAACTTACGGATTTAAAAAAAAAAGTTATGTTTATTGTAATAATGTAGTTATGTAAAAAATATTTAATAAGTATTTGTTATAATTGTAAATATATTAGTTAATATACAATATAATATTAACTAACTTAAGTAAATAAATAAAATAAAATAAATTTAAAAAAAGCCAATTCTCAAATAATTTTATTTGCGAATTCGCTTCTTACACATGAAATGTGATCTCACCGTATTTTAGCAGTGCACAACGGAGTTTTAGTCCCAACACTTATGTATAGAAGTGAACCATGGAACTGGCAGAGGAGGATGAAAGCCGAGTGAACGCGGTTGAAATGTGATCCCTTCGACGAATGTGTGGGAAATCAATGTATGACAGGGTTACGAATGATGAAATCAGGCGAGAGAGTAAATCTGAGTTAAGTATAACTGATAAGATTAAGAAAGGGTCTCTGAGATGGTTTGGTCATGTAGAACGAATGGACGACGAAAGAATGGTAAAACAAGTGTATATTTCATTTATTTTATTTTATTGAAATAATCGGCACTTAGTGCCTTTTACAAATAAGTTGCATACAATAAAATACATACATGTAAGTGAAATAAGTAAAATGTAGTATTTAAAACAAATTATTACTGAACAGTTTTTTGCAAATTAAGGAGTCAAAAAAAAAGATACACGTTTTAAAAATAATATTACTAGTCATAAAAATACTTGAAAAATTAAATATTTGGTGATAGAAATATTTTGAACCTGTAAAAAAAAGAGAAAAAAAAAACATTAATAAAGAATTTAAGTTTGTAAGTGAAAATTCTTGATGGAAGTTCATTGTAATTTATTATATAAATAAAACACGAGTGATACTTTAATCCACAAATTTGGAATATCCAGTGACCGGTTTCATCGCTTTCGCGACATCTTTGAGACTGGTATCTTTATTAAAAAGTTAAATGTATTTATACAGAACAGAGGTAAGGATACGCAATTCAAAGTTATATGTAAGTAAATTAAATAAAGTTATTTTTATCTTAAGGATCATTATCAACAAATTTTCTATGGGTTAACTAATGAATTGATATAATGCTATTTTAATGAGTTTAAGTATTTTATCTGTATAAATACATTTAACTTTTTAATAAAGATACCAGTCTCGAAGATGTCGCGAAAGCGATGAAACCGGTCACTGGATATTCCAAATTTGTGGATTAAAGTATCACTCGTGTTTTATTTATATAATAAATTAATAAAGAAATTTAAACAATTTTGAAGAATACTTAATGATAAAAAAAATGTTATCTAGAACCATTAGGTACTAGGTTTTCCTACCTATGAAATACAGGTGAAGAGCCGTCCTATATAAACTAAACTTAACGTGCAAAGAGTCATCAACGTCTTGGTACATATTGCCGAAATGGCGAATATGGACGGTAACGTGAGACGAGGACGACCGAGGAAGACGTGGCATGATCAGATAAACCAAAATCTTAAGTCTGGTCATGTCAAAAGCCGACGGAACCGAAGTGAATGTGTGACAAGATGTATGAATGTGGAAGAAGCTAGGAATATATGCATAGATAGACGTGTGTGGTGGTCCATTCTCTCTGCTTACTACTACGGAGAAATGGCGTGATGGTAGTCGAATTAGTAGTATTTTGACACTTGCAAACGACACAACACGGCATAATTGAATTTAAATCGGCAGTTGTATTTATTATTGTTAATGGCAGGCAAGCCAATGTTCGGGCAGGACAATGTCTGTCGGGTCAGCTAGTACATATATATATTTATAAATTTTGTCCTTCTTGTTATTGTATTGTATGGTGTTTAAATTGTCGTGAATAATATTACTACTACTACTACTACCATCACGCCATTTCCCCGTAGGGGTAGGCAGAGAGAATGGACCGCCACACTCGTCTATCCTGGCATACATTCCTAGCCTCTTCCACATTCATACATCTTGTCATACATGCCCTTCGGTTCTGTCTGCTTTTGACATGACCAGACTTAAGATTTTGGTTTATCTGATCATGCCACGTCTTCCTTGGTCGTCCTCGTCTAACGTTGCCGTCCATTTTCGCCATATATACTTGTTTTACCATTCTCTCGATCGATAATGCATGTCTCAGCCTTACACAGTTCACGGATCTCGACATTGGTGCACCTATCATACATCGTCTTACCACACATTCGCCTGAGGGATTGCATTTCAACAGCATTCAACCTACTTTCATCACCATTTTTCCAATTCCATACTTCGCTCCCATACATAATAGTTGGAACTAGAACTCCGCTGTGAACTGCTCGTTTAGCCTCCTGCGATAAAAAATTGTTTCCCAAAGTAGGTTTCAGTTCACCGTTCACCCTGTTCCCGGCACTCACCCTCCTTTTCATCCCTAGGAAACATACTTCCCAGATACACAAATTCTTCTACCTGATTCAGAATATCTCCGTTCACGCTGATCTCACATTTAGTTATATTTTCATCCCTTTCAAAAACCATCACTTATATTAATGAAACGAATTGGTTAGTATTGGTGAATGGTGATTCCCGGTTGTTTTTAAATATATAATATTGTGGGAGTATAAATCATGACCATAGAACTACATGACATTATTGAAAAATTCATGTATATTTTTGTTCATCTTATGAGGAGAAATGAAAGGGAATCACCTTTCATATAAAAATTATAGACATGGTTTTTCTTCAGTTAATTATCTATTTTCTATTCAAATTTAGTTGAATCATTGTTTTAAGCAATGTTTTCAGTACTTCAGCAGTTAAGAGGTTTTACATTTACCCTTAGACTGCTAAACAACGATATATCGTTGTTGTTAATCCCTATCATAAAGTTCTAACTAGACTGATGCTGACGTCATAATCCCCAAAAGGGTAAATAAATTCGGGAACTGCTTCTTGCACTTAACCGTCAGTGGTATAAAACATTTTCAAAACATAAAAATGACTTATTCGACGGGTTATTATTCAGTTTCGTACCTATTTCAGCCCTACGGAAAATTTAATACAAAAAATGTTTTCTTACGCGCAGTAAAAATTTGAACATTAAATTGTGTACAGCAAAGTTTATTGAAAATTAATAAAAAATAATATAAAATATTTTAATAAAAACGAACTACTTTGAACGACGTCACTTGTTCATATGAATCATCCAAGGTATATTTTACTCAAATTTTGTTTAGCATGCATGGAAATGGTAGGTTTGAGAATGAGGGCACTTTGCCCCGCAATCAACAAAAAAACCATCATAATACTGTCGTTTCAATAATAACTATTAAAACAATGCGCCTTGAGATTGCTGTAGGAGATCATTTTTGTTTGTTTTTATTTTTGATTAAGAAAGGGTTTACAACCGCTGTACGAGAATGTGTTGCGGGTGGCACGAGTTGTCTATCTTGCTCACTCCACTGGGCTTGAATTAGATATTTATGAAATATAAGATTTTTCTTGGAATTGCTATTAATTTTTAAAACAGTAGTGTGTTTGGAAAACAACGTATTCGATAAAATATTTTTGAAATGTATTGATAATAAGATTTCTGATTAGATTCTTGAAAAACTGCGTAGCAGCGTAAGGGTTAAAAGAATTTTAAAATATGAATTATTTCTTTGTTTGGCAATTTTTTTTGACAACAAAGTTTGACTGATGATTGTAAAACTGACCAGGACATAGAGATATAGAGAAGACCTATCAATGTTAGGGCTTCTATGCTGCAAGACGCTTCTACATGCAAAAAAAACTATTTATACCAAGTCATTGACAGGCTTACAATGCACAATACTTGAATTTCCACAGAACAAATATTCATATACATAATTGAATATTTTTTATGACAATACATTCAAGAGAACATTCAACATCAATTTCTACGATATATAAACTACAAACTAAACATTCCAATACAAAATGTGAATTATGACTATTTATTAACACTGCTTAACCTAACAACACTTTCTAAAAGAAGAATTATTAATGATCTCATTGTACTGTATAAAATTGTAAACTCTCTTTTTGACGCACCAAAAATACTTGAATTGATTAATTTTAGAGTACCCGCTGTCAACACTAGGAGTACTTTATTGCTTCATTGCTCCAGTACTTCTTCCAACCGACAAAACAATTCCTCGATACCGAGACTGCACAGTGCGTAGGTTAGGTAACACTTATGGAACGGCTGCAGACATTTTGTCCACTTCTTTACCATCTTATAAGCCCACAATATCAAGTTTATTTGTAGCTGCTCGTCAAACTATTATTGACAATTCAATTTCATAAATTAAAAAAAAATACTTACTTGTTTATTTTTATTACCTTATACTTGTTTTTTATTTTTTACTATTATATCAAATTGCACTGTAGTATTGGCAAATACGCATTTTATAGATACATATTTTTATTTCTTGTTTTTTCGTGCTAATATATGCTCGCTTGTTTATTAATTTAACTTAAAAATGTCTTTCTTGCTTACCGTAACACTTTATTTATTGTTTGCTTTACAGAATTTATGTCATAAGCTTATATATTTGCATTTTTTGTTTATATGCTCACTGTTTTTTCTTGAATACCTTTGTTATTATTGTTTTTTTCTTTTTACTTTGTAAAACTTTTTATCATATCCTTTTTAACTAATTTCGCAATTTTTTTCTGTATATTCTGTTTATTATTTAGTATGTTAGCATGTAATTCATTTTTATTTTTTGTAAATGCCCTTTGGGCGTTAATGAACAAAATAAATAAATAAATATTTATGCCTTAAACCCTTTAAAAGTTTGTATGGTTACACAAAATACAGTTTTGTTGAAATAGAAATTAAAATATCAACATAACCTCAAAGTAATAAAACAAGATTTACCTGTATTCTGGGCCAGTTTTGCAAGCCGGAATCAATGTATCTTGGTAAATCACATATTGCAGTCCTTTTGCTTTTCAATTGTTTATTTTTCAAGCGTTTTCAACTATTTAAAGCAACGGCCTTAGGCGAAAAAGCGCTTTAATTTTGAACTACTGTCAAATTTATTATCTCCCCTCCCCCCCTCCTCACCCCCCATGAATCTACCGATTTATTGTTCTGAATCTACCTATTTTCGCTTGATAAGTCTGGCAACTCTGCCTGCGCCTCATATGCTGAGCTGAAGAGGGCAGTGGAGGACGACATGCAGGACTCTGCTGCAAACCAATCCCCAGGATTGAGACGGCGAAGAAGAAAGAAGTGTCAAAAAGTTTTTTGAAATTTGCATAACATAAAAAGTATTTTTAAAATCACTCGATTACCTTTTGACATTCATCGATTCATTCGTAGAAAACACTCCAAATCCGGTTATGTCAGTGAGCACGTAATTATTCTAGTAATATTGTATTTATTTAGAAAAAATATCTTGTACAATGTACCATGAATTGATGGGTCCAAAGTTCAATATTATTTAAAAACTTCGATCTCTGCCGAGTCTTACATAAATAATTGGTTAGGGCAACTTTTATTTATTCGCTACGAATGTGTATTTTTCTAAATGGCAATACTGAAGGCCGCCAGAAAGAGACACTTGTAAGCTCATTTCATATGGATCGGATTTTAATTTTTTTTAAAAAATCTTTTAGCTTTTAAGGAATAACCTGCCTCGCAGGCCTTACAGGATGTTGATAAAAAAAGGTTATATTAAATTTTAACCCAACGCGCTTTTTTTATTGTTCATCAATAAGTGTGTATATGTACATAATTTCTCCAATATAATTTGTACTGTGAATTTTAATTACGCCTAATTGATTATTATTATAATGAACACAAAATATAACATTACAAAAAATATGCTTGATTAAAAAATAAATAAAAAAATGTCAATTTATTAAAATAAAATAAAATCACTTTGTTTTTATGTACCACTTATATTTTTTATAAGTTGCTAAGTTTTATTAATTTTTGTTTTAAACTTTAGTTTAAAAGTTTTAGGAAGTTTACTTACTTTTATTTATATATTTTATGCATAGAATTAAGAATAGTCCAGAAGGAGAGTAGAACCATATTTGAGTACATCGAACTATGTACAAAAGTCCCTCCACTTTACTCCACTTTCGCCGCGCGTATTTGTGAAGTAGCCGCGTAATGTTGAAAGAGGGGAAAAATATAATAATAACACAAATGTAAGGTAAAAAAAGAGAGATTTGTTAATTTATCTAAAATTTTATTGTGCACGCAGAAACATTGATTGACACAACAGAGTAGATAAGTAAAGAATCATTTAATAAAATAAAACAAATTCTATTTTATATAAAACGGATAAAATAATATTTGATGTTTTAAAGATAATTTTAGTCAAATGTCCACCACAGATGTGTTTAATCCGAGGTCCAATTTCGATTAGTTCTCTCATTAGATGAGCAAAGTAGGGTAAAAATTTAGTACCCTGGCAACAATAACGAAATGTCAATTTTGATTTCTTCGACAATCTGACAGAAATAATTCATTTTTAAGTAATGCATTTGCTACTTACACATGCATTTGCTAATAACATGTGAAATGTGATCTTATCCTGTTTCTTAAAGATCCCAATTGTTTTTTTACACTTTAAAACGGCACAACACGGCATAGTTGAATTAAAATAAAATGAAAAATATAAATATAATTACAAGTTTTAAAAAAATATATATATACTTACGCACCCACACCCACACGCACGCACCCTCTCCCTCATTCATTCCCACACGCACGTGTACCCTCTCCTTTATTCATTCACGTATACACACATTCACCTACACATCAATACAAACGTCACACACATACAATTACGTAAACTCTTTTCTTATATATTAGGTGTCATTAGATTTACAGTGGATTTTTTAAATTGGCTCTATTATTGTTAATATTTTTCTACTTATTTTGTTTATTTAATAGCCGTAAAAATCCCAAATAAAATAAAATAAAATAAATAGTGTCTCGGACTCACGGACCGAAGGTCCGTGGTTCGAATCCCACTCTACCCCAACTCGATTCCATTTTCTAATAGTGAGTTATTTACAACTCGTTGAAAATGGCCCTCAAAATGAAATATTTGGGTAAATCATAAGAACGCAAATATTTCTTTTTCCTTAAAAAAAAAAAAAAAAAAATAAAATCAGGAGTTGAGTACTGCTGAGCGACGTCTACAAAAAACTAATGGGTCAAAACTTAAAACTACTATTTTAAGAGTAGTTAAGTCGCCTTCTGTTTGATGGGCGCATGCGGCTTCTGGACTATTCTTGATTCTATGATTTTACGTTATTACATAGTATTATGTAAGATATCTCTAAATTGTTGTATTAAAATAAAAAATATTTTTGATTTATATGTTAGAATTAGCTTTGAACTATTTAGCCATTTCACTGGAATTAAAAAACCGTGTTTGTTTTTTTCCAATTGTTAAACAGTGTTATGCATCATATGATGTTTAATCATCAGTGTGGCCATGTATGAAGCGAAGTGTAGTCGTACGCAAAAAATAAAAAAACACGGTTAATAAAAAAGTACTATGTTCTGTATCCGTCTGGAGTCTGGACACAGAATACCGCCTAAACTTTCTACACCTTAAAATCCAGAACTTGTTTACAAAATTCATCATATAACTCATACAGTGTCCATACGGATCGACTGTGAAATCATCTCCCATCCACCGTCAGAGATGTTACTACAGTATCTCTGTTTAAATCACGTCTGAAGAAACACCTCCTTTTTCTTCCTTAATCTCTCCTCCTTTCATCTTTTTTCTTTTTTTCCATTGAATAATAGTTTTGATTTAAGGCCATTTATAAACAAATACGTTTATTTATATTTTTACATATATCTTTAGCTTTTTAATCTTAATTTTATATTGAATATGTTCTGTAACTTGAATTACAAAAATAAAACTACTATTTTATTTTGACATATAACAACAGAGATGAAGAACATTTAAGATAAGGTAATATAGAAGTCTAGGCATCTATAGGGCTTATGACCTGTCAATGGCTGGTTTAAGTGGTCACTTTACACACTGTGTAACATTCACCATTCTGCCTGTATTTGAACATCTATATTCCTTCAATTCTTTCACCTGTTGATGTTTGTGAAGTTAAAGAGCTGAAACCCTCATCTATGCGGGTGAAATTCATCTGATTGAATTATTTCACCTACATACTAGGCAACGCCTGAAAATATTATTTTTTCAATATCTATACTTCTTCATGGACCCGGTTGGTTGGAAGAAATTGCCATTTGGCAATAAGCCCGCCAATGTACAAATAACATTGTGTACAAAAAGTTAAATAAAAAAAGAATTAAAGTATTACAATTCTCTGATCCATATAAAACGCGTTCAATATGGAGTGACTCATAAAATACGGCACTAAAAGAGCGAGACAATAAACCACCCTAACACTAGTTAGAAAGAGAAAAACTACTCCTCCGCTAACTACCAACTGTCATTCGAAGGGAAATCAAAGACACTTTGTGAAAAATTGATATCAGTTTTGTGAGATACTTCAGTTTTGTGAGATACTTTTTACATTTTCATGCGCCTTTGCTACTAGTTTGCTTATCTGCATGTAATAATTTTTAGTTTCTCGTGACGTATACTTAACAATATGATATTATTTAATGATATTTTAATTGGATATTTTTAAATAATTCCTATCTTTTTATTCCTTTTAATGTTTATTTTTCGGCTTTAGTTAAAAAAACATTTTATGCGCTCGCATACAATTTTTTTTTCAATAAATTAATAATATCACAAAGATTGCGTCATATTTTCAGATATTGTGAAATTATTATGGCACACAAGTGTCTCTGTATCTAGGCGGTTAAAGAATATGGAATAACTAAAACCCTGGCCGAGTGTTTTTGACTCGATGGCTGCTCTTCCGATTCTGCCTCGTTATATGGTGGATCTGTTTGCTTGCCATTCTTGAGGTCCTGGGCCTCGATTACGATGGGAAAATATAGACATTCACCATAAGGGTATCGTTGAAGATAAATTTTCTCTAGCGATTACGAAGATACACAACCGAACCCCCATCTTCAAGATTTAGGTAGGTAAATCGATATGAAACAAAGGGAAGTGTACGTCACGATACACATATCTACGCACTGAAATGACATAGCTTTAGTATGACGTCATAGTTAAAAATAAATGTCTCCTGACCGACTACTAAGATACACTACCGATCCCCCCCCTATAAAGTTTTTATGTAAGTACATCGGGTTATACCGACGGGTCTAGCACCCCTCGATACGTTTATCTACGCATTAAAAGTGACAAAAAATTTGATCCACCGAGCAATTTTTCCTTTAATTACGATTCAGTTAAATTTTTAATCGTTACGCGGTTGGCACTTTTTTTCTTAAAAGCCTATTCAAAATATGAGAAATAAAAAAGGCAATTTTAAAGTCGAATTAAATTCTGACATAACGGTCAATTTTTTTAAACGAGCGGCTAGATGCAAAAATAATGTCGCTAGATTCTGCCCTATTAACGTATAAGAGTATCTAGGCGTAAGAAAATTGCCACTATAAAAAAATGTTAGTCGTTATATTTTTTCCGTCTGTTTTACTATCTTAAGGAGTGTACGTATCGAGACGTTAAAGGAGCCGGCTTTGTAGTCGCTCGGTAGATAAATAAAGACAAGACAGAAGCATATCGTCTTGGCAAGTGTCAAAAGTCATGTTCAAGCGAGCATTTTTGCTTGAATTGGGATTTATTGGAGTTTATAATCGCTTTGAAGTGAGCACTTTTTATCACAGAAGCCAATTTAAAATATAAATGAGAACTATTTTATATGTTAATGAAGTAAGGCACGCGGACTAATTTTTACTCGCGGTCATTCATTGGTTCTTTTCAATCACAAGTAGGGAGAACATACCAGGGTAGATAGATACAGAAGTTAAGTATACCGTCTCGATATGTACAGATGAAGATAGAGTTCATAATTGAAGCCCTGGATTAGATTCCTTGTAGGGTTAACGTGAAATATTAATTTTTAAGTTTTTTTATTGCTGTATTTCGTACGGTCGTAATACGGTGGGTTTGGATCTCCGACGCAGTGCTGCATATTTGCTTATCATAATTATAATGAATCTTTGAACCGAGATAAAAAAAATATATGACGCTGTTGCGGGGTGTGGGGAAATCAAAGATATGGGGCCATAATAAATAACTTGCCACAATTTCAGAAGAAAGTAAGCGACATCATACCTTCGCCATGACGTCATAGCTGAAGATAAATTCTCTCGAGCGATTACGAAGATACGCTACCGACCCTCCACCTTCAAGTGTTGAAGTAAGTACATCAGTGTGTTCCAACGGGTCTATAGTCCTTAAAATATAGCTTGATTAAAATGACAGCTGCCAAACTAATGGCACTAGTTGAGACAATTGTTTGTGAGGTGCCTACTACTTAAATTTTATGATAAATTAAGTGAGGTCAAAAGAACCCAACAAAATATAAACACTCGTTCAGCAACACAAATTAACTGGATTGTCCCATTTGTATCAACCGCCTTTGGTAAAAAGCATTCCAATGTAATTGCTCCAAAAATATTTCATGATTTATTTCCAAATATAAAAGACTCAAAATGTAAAACAAATTTTAAAATAAAAATAACTGCACATATAAATAGCGTAGCGAGAGATTTTTTTGAAAAATATATGAAAATCAATAAACGTAGTACTTTATATAATTGGTACACATATTATTAATATTTTTATGTATTTCATTGCTTTATATTTGTTTTATTATATATTATACTATATTATTTATGTTTAAGTAACATGTATTCTTGGCACATATATATATACTTTATATTTGTATAATAATGATTTTTAATTTCTTACATTTGATTAGCTAGGCATTTATAATTAAGTAGTTTTAATTTTTCTTTTTTATGTTGTTGTTTTATTAGTATAGGACTACTTATGCTCTAAAGATAGAAAATCTCCATCTTGGAACAGGCTGTGCCATGTTAGATGGAGACTATCATAAACAGAGATCACTCCGTTTTTATTTTACATTAATTGGTTTTATATAGATTCCCTGTTATTAAGTATGTATATTATTTTTTTGCAATAAATTTATATATAATAAAAAATAAAAAAAAATAATAAAACTGTCGAAGGAAAATTACTGATAACCGGTCATCCGATCAAATCGATATTATCAGTTTTTTCATGCAAACATGAAACTCAACAGAGTTGATATAAAAACGAGAAAATTGATATAAAAACGCAAAAACAAGCCTATTATAGTGTGTTTAAGACAATTATTCACTAAAACATAAGACATTTATACTTTTTTTCGTGAACAACATCAAATGAAGTATTTTTTTATTTGATCGATTTACATTGATCAATTTGTCCCATGTCTAACATTTTAGCAAAATGATGTACCCTTATAAGAACGTCGTTAATAATTGAGTTTTTATAGTTTTAAAGTTGATTTTATATGATTATATTGATTTATAGGTTAAGCATTGTATTAAAAAAATAAATTGACGTGCCAGATACGAATGATTTTTCGTGTGTCAATATAAATCACTCCTTAGACGTTACTACAAAGTTATTGAGTCACTTTTGCTAACTGTCATCTAATCAAGCTATATTTTAAAGACTGTATACACATATCTTATACATGTACTCATTTAAAGTGACAATGTTTTTTTTCCACCGTGATTTTTTTATTTAATTACAATTCATTATTTATTAGTTCTAAAGTAGCCAACATTTTCCTTCAAAATATATTTAAATATGAGAGAGAAATAAGTATTTTTTAAGTCAAATCAAATTCTGACATTACCATCAAGTTTGAAAACGAACGCCTAGACATATATAATGTGGCTAGATTCGGCCTTTTATAGGCGTAAAAATGTTATCAAGATAAAAAATAAATTTAGTTATTATGTTTTTTCCATCTGTTTTTGTATCTTCCTGAGTATACGTATTGAGATGTAAAAAGAGTCTGAATTGTAATCGCTCGGTAGATAAATACAGACGAAAAATTACGCACGCGGTCTTGGTAATTGTCAAAAGTCATATTGAAATCATTCAAGAGAGCATTTTTTAAAAATATGTATTTTTTAATTTTTTTTATTTATTAAGGAAAAACAACAATTGTTATATAAGCGTCCATGTGCTCAGTAGCTGCAAGACTTGTTGTTATCTTACTTCTATTTTTATAAATTAGTTTTTTATTTCATTTTTTAAAATATCACTAAAACTCTAAACTCCACTATCAAATAAAAAAATTGAAATGTAAATAGGGTCTAGATTTCTTATCGTCCATGCGTTCTGTAGCTGCAAGACGTATAATCTAGCTCCTATATATCATAACTGGAGACGGGAAACAAGAATCCTAACCGTCCATGCGCTGTGTAGCTGCAAGACGTGCTGGGATATTTATTTATTGTACAGCGCCCTTGAGGTGATTTTCACAAAAACGGCGCTATATAAATTAACCAAATATAAATGAATAAATAAATAATACAAAATATAAAAAATAGAACATACATCCAGTTAAAGTTTTTCACAAATATAATGAGAGAACGTGTTACACAGTAAAGAGAAAAATAATATATTATATAAGACATGAGAAACAGCTCGTAAGAAGGCTAAGGGATGAGGAATACAGTGGAGCAGTGGAGGAGAGGGATTTTCATAATATAGTTGACCAATTCAACATTTTGATATTATAATAAAATAAACATATTTAAAGGAACATAAACTTATTACACACTGACAGATGTTTCATTTTACAACGTTTTAAAAAGTTTTTTTTGAAGTCACAAAATTTTGTATTAAAAATATCTAAATGGGGACAAAGTAAATTGAATTTGGAGCAGCTGCGATAAATAAACGAGTTTTGAACATAATTTTTTTGGGCAATAAATTATAAAAAAAATGAACTTGTCGTAATGACTTTACGGGACAATCGATTGAAATACGCTCCGAGAGATATGGACTATCGATAAAATTGTTTAAAATTTTGAGAAGAAAGGCAGATCAGATTATTTGCTTGTGGAGTTTATTATCGCTTCAAAGTGGCCCCCTTTTATCACAGAAGCCAATTTAAACTGTAAATGAAAGCTGTTTTAAATATTAATCAAGGAACGCGTACTAAATTTTCAGGGTCATTCATTGATTGGATCCGATCATATGAAGTCGAGATGACAAGCCGAAAGAACATACCGAGGTAGATATAGATAGTACAGAAGTTAAGTTTACCGTCTCGGGAGTCTCGGTATGTACAGATGATGACCCCTTTCATCTACATACTTCATTTACATATATCGTGGGCATACAAGAGAAGTTGACCAAGTGACAAAATCAATAATGTTCAGGGGAGCCATTTTAGTGTTTTTCTAGAGTTCAATTGCTTTACAAAGATCAGATTTTTCAAGTGGGTAGTTGATAATTTTACATTACATGTACGGTACTTTCAACTGTGGTGTAAAGTATAAACGTCCTTAAAAAACATAAACACTTTTATATTAAAAATAATTTTAAAAACTTTACCTGTAAAATTTGTCATGAAATTTGACAGATAATCAGTTTGTTATGTTTATTGAGGGAGGTGGTATTTTTCTTTCTTTCTATAAATTGTGTTTTTGGGATATTTGGAATAAGCGATGTCTACAGAGTAACTAATGGCCAAAACGTAAATCAACTCATTTGTGAGTAGTTAAGTCGGCTTCAGTTTAATGCGCGTAAGCGGTTTCTGGGCCTCAAATATGATGGGAAGATAAAGAGATTATACCTTCACCTTGACGGTATAGTTGAAGATAAATCCCCTCTAGCGATTACAAAGATATACTACCGGCCCCCCACCTTCAAGTTTTGGGTAGGTACATGGATATGAATCAAGGAGAAGCGTACGTCACGGTACACATATCTACGCTCTAAAATGACATAGCTTCAGTATGACGTCATATTTGAAGATAAAAGTTTTCCGACCGACTACAAAATATAGTACCGATACACCCACCATCAAGTTTTGATGTAAGTACATAACTTTTTTAATATTTATTTTATACCGACGAGTCTAGAACCCTTCCATACGTTTATCTTCGCATTAAAAGTGTCAAAAATGTTGTTCCACCTAGAAATTTTTCCTTTAATTATGATTTATTAAAAATGGTACTTTTTTTCTTAACTACCTATTAAAAATATGACAGAGAAATAAGTAAGTTTTGAATTCGAATTAAATTCCCACATAGTGACAAATAAAAAAAAGAAAGTGACAGCACTTTAATAAAACGAACGCCTAGATGTAAAAAAAAAATTCGCTAGGTTCTGTCCTATTAACAAATAAGAGTATCTAGGCGTCAGACACAGATTATATTATATGCGTCAGAAAGTTACCACTTTAAAAAAAAAAATTAGTTATTATATTTTTTCCATCTGTTTTACTATCTTTCCGAGTGTATGTATCGAGACGTTATAGGAGCCGGCTTTATAGTCGATCGGTACAGATCGGTCGATACATACAGACGATCGCTAAGCGTACCGTCTAGGTGATTTCCAAAAGTCATACGAAATTCATGTTCAAGCGAGCATTTTTTGCTTGAATTGGGATTTTTTGAAGTTATAATCGCTTTAAAGTGAGCACCTTTGATTACAGAAGCCTATTTAAAATTGAAATGAGAACTATTTTAAATGTTAATGACGTAAGGAACGCGGACTAATTGTTTACGGTCATTCCATTGGCTTGTTTCGATCATATGATGTCGATATGTCAAGTAGGTAGAACGTACCGAGGTAAGATTCAGTTAGTACAGAAGTTAAGTATACCGTCTCGATATATACAGATGAAGATAGCGTTCATAATCGAGGCACTAGTCTACTATAATTATATTATTTATTTATTTTAAAGAAAGAAACAGTCGACAATGATATAATAACATTAAAAAATACGGTTTAAAGACAGACCAGCGAAGTTTCTAAATAAGAATCACACATATTATTAAATTGTGTTACAACAAAAGGGTGTGTTTATGTGTATTTGTATGAGAGTAAGTGTAGATGTGTGTTTATGTGTATTCGTGTGGGAGTAAGGGTTCAGGTGTGTGTAAGAGTAAGCATCATTAAATAGTAAGTGGGATCGTATCACAGCCAGAAATAATGAATCGTGTAAAATATATCAATGATAATTCTATACCGTGACGGTTTATAAATAAATAAATTTCAAATAAAAAAAGTCAGACAGCGTATCTCCTTACAAGGCTGCGGTGATTAAAGATATTTTAAAATATCATATATAAACAATATTTAAGACTTGCGTAACAGGCTTTTTGTTAAGAAACATTAGCATAAATCAAGAATAATTTTCAGACGCTTTACATTTTTTAAAAGCAAGAATTCGACGACTACAGTGGAACTTGGTTATTACGAGGAAGATGGGACCACTTGAATTTGATACTCGTTATATCAGAAAAAGGTTTTCTTTATACAATCGCTATTGCACATTGTCACCAAGTAGTCAAGTAAATACTTATGTGTACATATAATTCATACAGATTTTTTTACAGGGGTTAGGTTTTAACTGATCTGGACTCATTTGATATCACCCACTTGTAATGTTTATTGTGTATTGAAATAAGCCTAGAATATTAAAAAATATTAAAAAAACACGTAAAACCCACCGAAATAAGCGTGTCATACATAAACTACAAAAGCAGCTGTAAATTGTACAATGTGCCTAACCGGCACTTACTAAGTTCACAAAGCTTGGATTCTTTTAAAACCATGTGTGTTCATTTTTCAATATTGTCGGCGAAAAATCCAATTAGGAACTTAGACACTTACATAGCTATCAGGAACATAATTCGATCCCAACGCCCGGCGGTATTTTTCTTTTACGTTAGCCGGTCGTATAGACTTTATAACTTAGATTCTACTACTACTACAACTAACATCACGCCATTTCCCCGTAGGGGTAGGCAGAGAGAATGGACCGCCACATACGCCTATCCTGGCATACATTCCTAGCTTCATACATCTTGTCATACATGTCCTTCGGTTCTGTCTGCTTTTGACACGACCAGACTTAAGATTTTGGTTTATCTGATCATGCCACGTCTTCCTCGGTTTTCCTCGTCTCACGCTGCCGTTCATTTTCGCCATATATACTTGTTTTACCATTCTTTCGTCGCCCATTCGTTCTACGTGACCAAACCATCTCAGAGACCCTTTCTTAATCTTATCAATTATTTATTTATTTAATTTTACAATACGCCCAAGGGGCATTTACAAAAAAATATACAGGTAAGTACAAACATAGTGCGTAAAAATTTAAAAGATAAACAATGCTTTTTTGTATACATTTAGAAACAATAAGAAGCATACTGCCATGCAAAATAAAAAAGTGAAACTTTACACAGTAAAAAAGAAAAAAAAAAAAGATTAAATGGATATAATAAAAGTAATTGAATTAAAAAGCAAATTGTAAATAACTTGTAAAGAATTTAAACAAAAAAATAAATACATTTTTATTTACTTATAAGTATAAAAAAAAATGGTATCAACAAATTATTGTTAAAAACAAATAATGAAAATTAGTTAACAGTAAGTATATATGTGAAAATAATATAATATACGGTACACAAAAATATTTGATAAATTAATATCAGAAAGAGATAAGATAATTATAATACGCATCAAAAACAGAAAAAGAATTGTATGAAAAAGAAAGTTTTATTACGACATTAATAATTTGTTTCAAACAGTGCATTTAAATGCACTTAAGAACGTGTTAAAATGGATAATTGTCGTATTAAAAATGTATATTTCACAAGTAAATTTGTTGGCTAAGGAATGTAAACGCGGAATCGGAGAGTGTCGTGCGTAGTTAGTACCCACGTATGTACTCGTAGTTGCAAACAACTCCATACTTCTAGTGACTCGATTAGGTATTTTGAAGTTAATGAGATTCAGGAGATTCAGATTACAAACAATATTTTGAGTTTGTCCAAATTTTTGTAGACAAGGACTGGATTCAACTCCCTGGGAAGCTGTTTATATTAACATATTACAACAGAGATGAAGAACATTTAAGAGAAGGTAATATAGAAGTCCGGGCATTTACAGGGCTTATGACCTGTCAATGGCTGGTTTAAGTGGCCACTTTACACTACAGAATGGTGAATGTTACACAGTGTGTAAAGTGGCCACTTAAACCAGCCATTGACAGGTCATAAGCCCTGTAGATGCCTGGACTTCTATATTACCTTCTCTTAAATGTTCTTCATCTCTGTTGTAATATGTTAATTATCAATTATACTTGACTCAGATTTACACTCTCGCCTGATTTCATCATTCGTAACCCTGTCATACATTGATTCCCCACACATTCGTCTAAGAGATCGCATTTCAACCGCGTTCACTCGGCTTTCATCCCTCCTCTGCCAGTTTCATGTCTCACTTCCATACATAAGTGTTGGGACTAAAACTCCGTTGTGCACTGCCAGTTTAGCTTCGATTGACATATTTTTATTAGAAATTACTGTGCTTAGTGCTCCGTTCATTTGTTGTTGCCCGCATTCACTCTTCTTTTAACATCTTTATCTACTCTTCCATCTCTTGAAAACATGCTTCCCTCTCTCTACAACTTTAGTTTAAAATTCAAAAATATGTGTTAAATTGTTATAAACATTGAGTTAAGTCGCTGAGGTACGGACATGCCATGAACAAAGAGTGAGAAGAAAGATAATTCATTTAAAGCATTGTTTTATACATGTTATTATATTCAACGCTTTGTTCTAACCAAAATATATTTTAACGCCACAAACTCTCGTGATTTTATAACTGTGCTTCTGTTAAAACTGTTTAAAAATACGTGAATTTGTGAAGATCAAGTGCCGAAATTTAACTTTTTATTATAAAACCATTTCTGAATAATATAGTGCTACCTATCTACGTTCATTTAAAAATACAAATGACGCCTTTTTTCCTGTATCACATAAAATTGCTCAAATGTCAAAAGTAATGCGCAAGTTTATCGGACATCTTAATCAAAGTAAAATAATAATAATCAGAAATTTTAAGCGGGAAACATGCGTCTAATAATAACAAACAAAATTGACAAGATGCGGATAGATTCCTTGGTACCTACACTCTGCACTACGCACACTGATGCGTTTCTACTATCATCTCCCAGGGAACAGCCAAATGTGAACCAAATGTTTTTACAGTTATTTACTAGGAAAAAGACAATAGATCCTGTTTACTACATACCAAAATAAAACAGGGACGAGTTTGAGTTTGAGTATCGTCTATTGTCTTGTTAACCTTAATTATAAGTTATGGAATGCTATCTTTGTTTAGTTTTTTATATTTTACTTTTCGTGCTGTTACATGTTCACTTAATTGCCATACTTACTAGTTCTTTGCTCGATGTATTATTATTGTGTTTTTTTTAAATATTTTTTATTGTTAACTTTTTAAGTCATTCTTATGTTGTTGAAATTCCACTTGTCAATGCGTTTTGAAGTTACAAGACATTTTGTGATGTAAGCTTTCATATTATATTTATCATATTTTGTAAATGTTATCAACCATTAAATATCTAAATTTAGTAAATGGGGTCTAGAATTTCAACCGTCGATGCGCTCAGTAGCTGCAAGACTTGTTGTTATCTTACTTCTATTATTATAAATTTGCTTTATTTTTCGTTTTATATATATCACTTAAACTTTAAACTTCACTGTTAAATAAAAATAAAAAAATGAAAAAAAAATGTAAATAGGTGCTAGATTTCTTTTTGTCCATGCGCTCTGTAGCTGCAAGACGTGTTGTTATCTATCTCCTATATATCATAAATGTTATATATCATAATTGGAGACGAGGAACTAGAATCCCAACCGTCCATGCGCTCTGTGGCTGCAAGACGTGCTGGGATATTTATTTATTGTAAAGCGCCCTTGAGGTGATTTTCACAAAAATGGCGCCATATAAATTATCCCAACATATATATATACATATAAAAAACTAGATTTCACCCTACAGGGAATCATTAAGGTTAACATTTTATTTATTTCTTAAAGTTAATTTTGAAAAATTCTTTAAAATAAATAATGATTAATAATAAAAATTATGTGACCCCACTGGGGTTACCCGTGCCGAGGACACTTAACAACATTTTTTAAATAAATATTTTTACATGTGAGAGTAAACAAAGAAGACATTATCTACAGAGATAATTAACTAAATGTTTGGACAGTTTTAAACACTGCGTATTTATGTTAATATTTCATTTTTGTTTACCTTTATTATTTATATGAAAAAGCGCACAAAAAAAGAACACAAACATAACATAAGACATACATTTGTGGAGCAGTTGATTCAATATTAGTTTGGGCGAATGAGACAATCCATTTTACTTCTACCCACTTACTATACATTTTTTTATAGCGTTTTTGAACATTTTTTTGTTACTAATAATTGTTTTAATGGACAGTGGACGTAGGTTATAGATTTTAATTGCATAATACTCAAAATCCCTTTGTCCGAAAGTGGTGTTAGTTTGTATTTGTTTAAGTTGTCTTTGTGTTGAGGATCTAATGATTATATTATTTGTATGTGTTGTATTGTTGAGGTTGTCTTTCTTCCAATTTTTCTTCCTTAAAATTTTCTCTATTTCCATTGTGATACTTTTATTTGAATAATTCCCTAGAGGGTGAAATCCAGTCTTTGTCTACAAACAATTGGACAAGGACAAACTCGAATTATTGTCGATTAAATATAACTATACGATAACTGTACGACTATCCGATATTGAGTGGATGTATCCGATAATAATATCGGGCCAGGTGGATCGGGACGACACTTCTAAAACACTTCTGGGCCTTGCCGCATTGGCAGAAATTAACAGATTGCTTTTTTTTACCTTACATTTGTGTTATAATTATATTTTTTCTCATCGTGCAACATTACGCTGCGGCATCACGAATGCGCGCGGCGAAAGTGAAGCATAGTGGGGGAATTATTGGACACAGTACGATGTATTCAAATATGATTCTACGCTCCTTCTGGACTATTCTTAATTCTATGGTATTATCATTCATAAGCATTTAGGGTGGCACGATCAGATTAACGAAGTTAGTCGTAAACTTTATAGCAGTTTGCAATATGGCAATTTCTTGCCAAACAATGTCAAGCAAACATTAGTCTAGAGCTTACTTCTCCTACTGCTTGATTATGCATATGTCTGTTACCCAGATGCTAATTCTGAACTGCTTGATAAGTTGGAACGATTGCAGAATATTTGTATACTTTCTATATTTGATCTTCGCAAATTTGACCACATAACCGAGTATCGCACGCAACTACACTGGCTCAGTATCAGGCATAGAAGAAACATTCACATTCTATCACTTTTTCACAATATCCCACTTCGCCTGTTTATCTGAGAGAGCTCTTCCAACCTCTTTCACAACACGGACTATCTCTTCATTCTAGTGAAGAGAGAACCCTTTTAATATCCTGTCATCGCTCTGATTGCCTTGCCTCCTCTTTCACAGTAGTAGCCGCTCGATTGTGGAATAATCTACCCACTAATGTTAGAGACGCCCCTTCTTTACTTACATTTAAGTCAAGATTGAAATGTCACTATTTAAATATTTAAATTGTTCCTTTATCCTTCTTCTTTCCTTCCCCTCCCCTCTCCGCTCTTCATAGTATAGTGTTAATTTTTTTATATTCGTAGTATAGTTTATATAAAATATTTAAGAGGTGATTTTCAAAAAAATGTCCAAACATTATTATTATTATGTACCAATAAATAAAACATCGTATGTTAAAAATGCTTTTTTTCGTAGGACTTTTTCAATGTACAATACAAAATTTAAAAATATAGATTACACAAATATCACTCTGTCAGATTTTAAATTTACACTAAAAATGTATTATGTAACTTAGTAGACATTATAATAATAAATATGTACATCTCCCCTCCCCTCCTTATCTTCTCTTCAAGATTTTTTGTCCTTATCCCGCCCAATTTACAGTAACTTAATGTTCTTAAAGATTACTTTATTAAAAATTATATTATATATTATAAATAATTATATTTAAAAAATCTTTGATTATTGAGTACATGAAAATAACATTTTTATATGTATAAATTGTATGTATTTATTTGATATGTAATATATTTTCTTTACTAACTTTGTATACTATGTGGAAATCTGTTATTAGTTCTGAGTTTATACACTATATCTGTTTGTTTACTAAAAATATGTAAATAGAACCGTTGATTTCCCAAATAAAATAAAATAAAATAGTGTTAATCTTTTAAATATTTTTATTTTTTGTTAATCTTTGTTTATAATTTTTGTATAAAATGATAAGATTCAATATGTCTATGTATTTGAAATTTTCTCAAACCGAACGGTTTGGGTAGGTAGGAAGAAATTGCCTTAAGGCAATATGCCCGCCTTATATGTATTTATATTGTAAATGTTGTTTTAACTATGTATTTATTTTTTAAATTTTTATTACATCTTTTACTTTATTTTTTAATATGCTGTTTTTTTTTTTCTTTCTTTAAATATGCTTTTTGCTATACAACATACATTCATTTTTTTATTATGACTTTAAATATGTTTTTTACTATGTATTCTGTTTTTATTTCGCATTTTACTGAGTTTCAAAATATTTTTATAGACATATTTACATATTTTCATGGTTTTTTTTACTATGTTTTCACTGCATTTATTACTTTGTTTTTATAATTTTTTTTTGCTACGTTTTTTTTACTACATTTTTACTATGTTTTTACTACAATTTTACAATGTTTTTATTACATTTTACTATGTTTTTACTACACTTTACTATGTTTTTACTACATTTTTACCATGTTTTTACTCCATTTTTTACTTTGTTTTTCACTTTGTCCTGTATCATTATAACTGTTTCTATAAATTGATTACTGTTTTTTTATATTTTTTTACTGTTTTAGAACGGGGTAAATAACCCTAGTTAGACAGTCAACTTTACATAAATTATACTTACATAAATTATAATTTTGTGTATGTAATATAATGATAATAAATAAATAAATAATAAAAAGTGTTAAATAAATAGTTATATATACCTAGGACATGGAATGAAGCTCAGGAAAGATAATCATGAGGTAGAAATAGAAAGTAGGCGAGGTCCAGCATGGGCTGCCTTTGGTTAGCTCTCATATATCCTAAAATCTCCAAAGTATTCACATTACTTAAAGAAGAAACTTTTTGATGCTTGTGTTCTCCCTGTACTGACATATGGCTGTGGAACTTTTGTGTTCATGAAAAAATTTTCACACAAATTATCAGTGACATAAAGAGCCATGGAAAGGAGAATGCTGGGTATTTCGTTGAGAGACAGAAAAACCAATACATGAATTAGAGCGAGAACAAAGGTCACCGATGTGGTCCATAGGGTTGCCAACCAGAAATGGAGCTGCGCTGGTCATATAGCCAGAACCACAGACGCTAGATGGACCAAAAAAGCCCTGGAGTGGCGACTCAGAACGGGTAGAAGAAGCGTCGGCAGGCCTCAGACAAGGTGGTCTGCTGACATAAGAAGAGTTGCAGGATGTGGTCGGATGCGGTTGGCTCTGGATAGGGAAATATGGAGACTAAAGGGAGAGGCCTATGTTCACCATTGGACAAGAGACGGCTGATGATGATGATGATGATGATGACGTGTGTACCTAGTGATAAACAACTTCGTATTTTATCACATGGCATAACAATGAATGTAAATATTGATGGTAAAATTATTGAAAGGGTTGATGAAATGAAATACTTAGGAATTATTCTTGACTCCAGATTAAATTTAACATCACACTTTGAATATATACATAAGAAAATTTCAAAAAAGATTTTCTTCCTAGGAAGAATTCGAAAAAAAATAAATAAAAAGAGTGCAGAACTTATATACAAAACAATAATTGCCCCTCATTGGGACTATTGCTCTACTATATTATATTTAGCTAACGAGGGAGACATAAACAAGTTTGAAATACTACAAAATAGAGCAATGAGAATTATACTGAAAAAAAGCAAATATAATAGTGTTGAAAAAATGAGAAAACAATTGAACTGGATAGGAATAAAGAAAAGACTATTGTATAATGTATTTGTATTTATATATAAAGTGTTTAATAATCTCATGCCAAAGTATTTTATAAGTGAAATTATATTAAATAGAAATGTACATAAATATAGGACAAGAAATAGAAATAGGATAAGACTACCACTTAAGAAAAAAACAAAATCACAAAATAGCTTAATGTATAAAGGGTTAAAACTGTATGATGAGATGCCTGAAAGTATGAAGAATGAAAGAAAACTTACGGATTTAAAAAAAAATGTTATGTTTATTGTAATAATGTAGTTAAGTAAGAAATATTTAATAAGTATTTGTTATAATTGTAAATATATTAGTTAATATACAATGTAATATTAACTAACTTAAGTAAATAAAATAAATAATAATAAAAATAGAAATAAAAAACGGATTATTCAAGTCTAGCAGAGTTGAAATATAAAATTACATTTGACATTAATTAATTGATGACATAAATTACATTTTCGACATTTAGTACCAAATAGTAAGTGTCAATTGTCTTTTGTGCGCTGGTGATGTTGCACTTCTTGCTAACAACAAAAAGGAACTGCATTTTTTGGTAACAAAGGTCTACAATGCCTGCGAGGGAAGCAATTTGCTGATAAAAGTTATGGTATTTAAAAGGGGAATTGCTAATAAAAATATGTCAATCGAAGCTAAACTGGCAGTGCACAACGAAGCTTTATTCCCAATACTTATGTATGTAAGTGAAACATGGAACATGGAAAAGGCTGAGATAAGCATTATCGACAACATCAAGAAAGGAGCTCTGTCTTCTTTATTTCAATTTAAATCAAGATTGAAATGTCATTATCTTAATGTCTGAGTGGTTCCTTTCTCCTTCTTCTTTCCTTCCCATCTCCTCTCCTCTCTGCATAGTAAAGTGTTATTTTTTGTTTTATTATTTTGTATAACATTGTAAGATAAAGCATAATTCCTTAGAATATATCCATGTTCTTGTAATTTTCTCAAACTGAATGGTTTGGGTAGGTAGGAAGAAATTGCCCGCCCTTATATGTATATTTATTGTATATGTTTATAAAGTGTAAAAATAAATACATGGATGCAGAAATAGAGGAAGACCGAGAAAGAAATGGCATGACCAAATCCAACAAATATTTGAAGACGGACATGTCAAAAGTCGGAATAATCAGCGCGCGTGCCTGAGAAGATGTATGAATGTAGAGGAAACGAGATCTGGATACAGAGAAAATAGAAAATGTTAATTTAGATGTAGTCAAGTCTATTAAGGACCTCGGAGTTATCATGAACTGTAAACTTACCTTTAATGAACATATTGATACTATGATTAACAAGTCACCAAAACTCTTCGGTTTTGTTAGCGGGACATCTAGTGACTTTTTTAATATTTTTTTTATTTATTGATTTACACGCCCAATGGGCTTTTACATATTTTAGAAATTACATTTAAGTGCAGCAGTGAAACATGAGTATGTAAATTTGGTTAAAATTAAAGATAACATAAGAAAAGCTAAAAGATACAATAATAAGTAAAAATCAGGAAATGTACCAACATAGGTATATGGTACATAGAAAAATATTTAAAAAATTTACATATGAAAACATACACGCATACATATACATACATATAAGTTTATACATTATTAAAGAGATACATGAGAAAAATAAATAGTAAATAAAGAAAAATATTAAGAAATTTTACATAAATTAATTTATAACCTTTTGAATACTTAACCTATATTTATATAAAGACAGACAAAATATATCAACTTCAGTTCACCAATACCTAGCCGGTGTAGTCTAGGTATTGGTGAATTGTAATAATAATTGTGACTGCCAGGAGATTAAAAAAAAAACGTTAGCTGCCGAGTATTTCGAAGAGGTACTTTCAAGCTGATAACACTAGTTAATTCCGGGACGTCCAATACGCCATTTGCTATTTTATATAAATTTAATAAGTCATTTATAATTCTTCTTTTACATAGAGTTGACATATTTAGTGTAGATAATAAATTATCATAATCAATATTTTCAGCGGGTATATTAAGTTTGTAATTGATGAATCTAAGGAATTTACGTTGTACTCTTTCTAACTTTAAAATATGAACATTGTAATAAGGTGACCAAATTGTTGAATTGAATTCTAAATTACTTCTAACCAAGGCAGTAAATAGCACTTTGAGGGTAGTGATGGAATTAAAATCCTTTACTAATATGTTCACGGTTCAAACACTATTTTGCTCACTTGTTCATCCTCTTTTAGAATATGCATCCGTGATCTGGTCTCTCTGGATAAATCATATCGAATCGGTGCAACATCGTTTGCTAAGAAAAATAGCATGGCCAATCATTCATAAATGTGAATGGGGAAGGCGTAACAAACTTAGGTTTAACGTTTCCAAGTGTTCGGTCACGTCCTTCACTAGGGCCCAAAAAACTATATTTTTTCGCTACAAAATGAATGACCAGAATCTGATACGAACATCGAATGTTAAGGATCTGGGCGTTAGATTTGTGAGCACCTTGACATTTCATGAACACATAGAGACAATCAGTGGTAATGCATTGAAGATGTTGGGATTCGTTCTGCGTACTGCCAGGGTTTTTGAAAATACCCGCGTACTGAGAGCTCTTTACAACTCCTCGGTGCGAAGTAGACTCGAGAGCGGCTCGATGATTCGGGGGCCACATGAACTGAAGTACTCTCTTATGATAGAGAAAATCCAAAGGCAAAAAAGTACCAATAAAAGTCACTAGATGTCAATAAAATGCACTTTTTTAGACAGTTGGTGAACCACGTAAAAACACGGTACCGGGACACAATGCGTGGTCATTATAATCACGTGTTTACACGGCTCCGGGATACAAAGCACAAAAAGGGATTGAGGCCCTGTATACGTGCAAACATTGCAATGCGCAATTTGGCTCCCCATAAAGGCCAATGTTGGCAAAACTATCATACGAAAATGACTTATTTAATTATTTAAAATAAATCTAAGAAGTTTCAATTGGTTTAACCCAGTATTTTCATAATTATGACACTTTTAAGAAACCCTTCACAGAGCATTAAATTTCACAAAAATGGACCGGGCACGGGGTAAATTCTATGTGTATTCGGCCAGTACTCAAAGAGTTCATATTTCATTTTATTAAGTAAATCTTTTTTTTATCGCTGTCATTTCGCAATACATACATCATTATCATAAGGCTTATATTTACGTGCCTGTATTTGTGCTTCTTAGGTGCGTTATCGCATTCTCGTACCGACATAATATTATTGATAAGATATGCGCCTCATTTCGGCAGATGCGATAATAACTCTTATTTACATAAATACATTTTTACTATCTGGTTAGGTAATGTTAGGTTAGCGAGGTTAAAAAGTCAGATAATTATCGAAATAATCAATTCGGTAGGTATTAAAACAAAGTAAAAACACAACACAGTGATGTTAACTAAATATTAACAAAAATGTTACTTTTATTTGACCGGCCGCCAGGGGACTGTTACTTAAGAAACGGTTTCATATTTGTATGATCCATAGTCCAAAATCGATGACACACGGGTGTTAAATTAGTTCACCTGAAGTAGACTAATGACCGACGATGCAATGTCATAATTTTCTATTGAATCCAATACATAAGTATAATGCAACTCTATAAGTATTGCACATGAAATCGGAGGGCATCGTTCTGTAGTGCATTCACATCGTCCCTACCACGAAGAAATGACCTACAAAGGAACGTCGTCTATAAAGAGACCATAGGACGCAACGCCAGTTAGTCAGCCCGTTCAGTCAGTCAGCCCAACAAGTTAAGTTTACTTCAATCCAGCTCGACGACGTCCCTCAGTTCCAGCATGTAGTTCAAGTGCAGTCTCTTCAACCCATCATCGCCGCTACGCTCGCGCTACACAACCAAGTGCTGTATCTTATTCGCCATGTAATAAATACGCATTAAACAGCAACTTCGTGTCTTCTCTGTCAATCTCTAACTGGGGTAGGAACTCCAACCAGCAACTACCTTCTTCTACATATTTATTAATTTTCACGGAAGGCGATTCCCCCTCGGCTTTTTTAACTTAATAATGACCTCTTAGATGACGGTTTAATAAAAATAATCAAATATGCTTACATAGATCGTCGTAGACTTTTTAGGATTGATGTCCACTGATACGCCCGGACTGAGACACAGCATCCTGGGAAGATAATCCACTTCCATGGCTGAAAAATAATTAATAAACTTCAATTTAAAAATTTTAAAAATCTTTTAGAACATAATTCTTCTGGACGTATGTCACCGAATTTCTCCTAAACGGCTTAACCGATTTACGTGCGGTTTTAGTGAAATGTAGATCTTTGCGCTGTGCGTGTTCGTAGATATTAAAAGTTAGAAGTCTAAATATTTTTTTATCGACTTACTAGGGTTACACTCAACGATATTGCATGTACAAAAAACATGGAAGTATGTTGTTTTTTTGTTTTTGAATGTTTTCAAACAACATTCACTTTTTATGGATCCCAATCAGATTATTTCCTTACGTTTCTTATAATTTCATCCCATTTATTTATTTTTACTTGATTTTTGGTAATACTAAAATAATATTAACCGACATTAAATACATTTTAAAAAATCACATTCATGCATAAAGTGCACCCCTGTTTGTGAGAAGAGCCGAGTTTGACATTTGCATTTGTCGGTTCCGCTAGTTATCAATAAAATAATAGTACATGAATAAAATATTATCATAATTGTTTATTTTATTTAACTTTTTGTAAATAATGTTAATTGTACATTAGCGGGCTTAATGCCAAATGGTAATTTCTTCCAACCGACCAATAAAATAAAATAAATATTTTTATAATTTATGTCGCAAAACACGTTTAATAGAAAATAAAAAAGGTAAAGACATGAAAAAAATAAATAGTTTTATTTGTATATAAATTACCTCAAATCAATACTAATCTCTCAAACTTCTCGGTTTTATCGATAGAGTGACGGCGGACTTCAAAAATATTAATACCATCAAAAGTCTTTATTGCTCACTAGTTCGACCCCATCTAGAATACGCTTCTCCTATTTGGTCTCCATTCTACAGGACTCATATTGACCATATCGAGTCTGCCCAACACCGTTTTCTAAGAAATGTGGCATGGTTGCTCGGATTACAAAGGGGTAATTATTCCTATTTTGAAATAGAGCAATCTCTTAATCTGTCTTCATTGGAGAGACGCAGAACTGAGATGGACCTTTATGCATTTTCAAAATACTTAATGCTTTAAGTGATGTCCCATCTCTGTTGCGATCAATTTCTTTTCATGTTCCCAATTGTGTCACCAGATGTCAAAATCTGCTATTTATAAAATCTTCTAATAGCAACTTTGGTTTTTATGCCCCAATGTCCAGAATGTGTAGATTAGTCAATTCATCACACGACTTGGAATTTTTGGGATAGATCTTCCGGCTTTTCGTAGATCTCTTCGCGACTAAACAGTGTGGGATGAAGTTGGATTGGCATGGTTTAGCTCAAAGTTTTTGGTCTTTTGTTTTTTTTTAATATATTGTATACTATTATTGTTTTGCCCTTGTTTGTCTTTGCTAAATAGTTTTATGTTCTTTTTGTTCAGTTTCTTGCATTTATGTTTCTTCATGTAACTGTTGTAATTGGCTTAGGCCGTATGTATATAATAAATAAATTAATTAATTCATTAATCAATGGAAAATATGAATAAAGAGGAAATGAGGAGATATTAAGGAAGAGAAAGGATATGTTTCTTCGGACGTGATTTAAACAGAGATACTGTACCTTTGATGGTGGATGGGAGATGATTCCATAGTCGAGCCGCATGGATACATATTTTTTTAATTAAGCTCATTGCATGACTAGATACGATGGCGTTCGTATCTCTATACATCTGCATGTGATTTATGTATTTTTGGAAATACTATACAGGTGTTCTTTAAACCCTGTCACATCCGAAACCACGATGATCAGTATGACCAAGAAGACATATTGGCACATCAAAACACATTTTTAGAACGAATAAAATTTACAAAAATAAAATATTTAAAAAAACAAATGGTTTCTTACTTCTGCAAGGGAGAAGCGAGGAGAGGGGAGGGGGAGTCTGATACACCGTCAACCACATGGCCACGCCCCCCTCGCTTCTCCCCTGAAGAAGCAAGCAACCATTTGTTTAACAATATTTTGAGTTTGTCCAAATTTTTGTAGACAAGGACTGGATTCAACTCCCTGGGGAGCTGTTTATATTAACATATTACAACAGAGATGAAGAACATTTAAGAGAAGGTAAAATAGAAGTCTAGGTATCTACAGGGATTATGACCTGTCAATGGCTGGATTAAGTGGCCACTTTACACACTGGGTAATGATAAATTACCTGGTCCATGAAGAAGTATAGAAATTGAAAAAATAATATTTTCAGGCATTGCCTAGTATGTAGGTGAAATAATTCAATTGGATGAATCTCACCCGCACAAATAAAGGTTTCAGCTCTTTAACTTCACAAACATCAACAGATGAAATAATTGAAGGAATATAGATGTTCAAATATAGGCAGAATGGTGAATGTTACACAGTGTGTAAAGTGGCCACCTTAACCAGCCATTGACAGGTCATAAACCCTGTAGATGCCTAGACTTCTATATTACCTTCTCTTAAATGTTCTTCATCTCTGTTGTAATATGTTAACCATTTGATTTTTTAAATATTTTATTTAAAAAAAAATTCTGCGTTCTAAATATTATTTTTAATATGCTAATATGTATTCTTGCCCATACTGAACCTGCATATGTACTACGGTGATGATAAAGGTGGAGGTGTTTTTTAGTATTTGCATGCTGGTGTAGTGAGTGTCCTGACGAAGAGACGGGCACGTCTCGAAACCGGTATAGTAAAAATGTCGGTAAGTGTTTATATACTAATATTTACCAACATTAGTTAAAATGTTTTTTATTTAAATAATAATAAGTATTATACATTTTTTATAAATTTCAATTGTTATATTTTTACTAAAATTAAAATCCCGCCAAGCCACTTTCTGTAGCTTGTTGGTGGAGATTATATTTACACTAATATTAATATTATCTACATTTATAAAAACAATGAATAACAGAAATAAATTAACAGCCGGAAAGATCAGAATATACATGTAATAACAAATAATATTATGTAAAATTATTTTTTTAAATACAAGAAAATATATGAAAAATAAAAATATTTACACGCAAGTTTATAAAAAAAACTTTCGAGAGGCCACTCTATTATTTTGTTCTTGTTACAATGTGAGTTAAATTTAAGTTCTGTCAGCAATAAATTAAAAATGCTTGATTAAAAATTTAAAGCTTCAAACATAAATAATATAATATATAATCGCTTACAGATTTTCATAGTTAAATAATTTCTCTTTTTTACTTGAACTATAAAAAAAATCCTATGCGACTATTATTTTTTTATACAATTGCAAATCGAAAAGGAAATTAAATATTTAAATAATAGATAATTCATTTTGTAGTTAACGCCAAGCAATAAGGGAGATAGTAGATAGAAATGACTAGGTCAAAGTGCTTAGGTATACATATACACATATTAATTTTTATAATATCGTCATCCTAATGACAGGGATCCAGTTTTTACAATTTCTGACCTGACCCTGATCAGCTTTTCCATAATAACAGGCAGAGGATCAAGAAAGTTGATAGCTTTAAACCCTTGGTATACTTAACTTCTGTACTATCTGTATCTACCTCGGCATGTTCTACCTACTTGTCGTATCCACATCATGTGATCGAAACAAGCCAATGGAATGACCGCAAACAATTACTCCGCGTTCCTTACGTCATTAACATTTAAAATATTTCTCATTTATATTTTAAATAGGCTTCTGTTATAAAAATTCTCACTTCAAAGCGATGGTAATCTCCAATAAATCACAATTCAAGCAAAAAATGCTCGCTTGAACATGAATTTTGCATGACTTTTGGAAATCACCTGGACGGTACGCTTAACGATCGTCTCTATGTATGTATCTACCGATCGACTACAAATCCGGCTCCTTTAACGTCTCGATACATACACTCGGAAAAATAGTAAAACAGATGGAAAAAATTTAATAACTAAATTATTTTTTTTAGAGTGGTAACTTTCTGACGCATATAATCTGTGCCTGACGCCTATATATTTTTTTTGGTTATATGACAGAACCTAGCCACATTATTTTCACATCTAGGCGTTCGTTTTATTAAAGTGACAGTTATGTCGGAATTTAATTCGATTTTAAAACTTACTTATTTCTCTCTCATATTTTTAATAGGCTTGAAAAAAAGTGCCAACCTCAAAACGATAAATTTTTTTAATAAATCGTAATTAAAGGAAAAATTGCTCGGCGGAGCAAAATTTTTGACACTTTGAATGCGTAGATTAACGTATCGAGGGGTTCTACACCCGTCGGTATAAAACGATGTACTTATATCAAAACTTGATGGTGGGGGGATCGGCAGTGTATCTTTGCAGTCAGTCGAGAGGCTTTTATCTTCAACTATGACGTCATACTGAAGCTATGTAATTTTAGAGCGTAGATATGTGTACTATGACGTACGCTACCCCTTGATTCATATCGATGTGCCTACCCAAAACTTAAAGGTGGGGGGGTTGGTAGTATATCTTTATAATCGCTAGAGGGAATTTATTTTCAACTATACCGTCAAGGTGAAGGTATGACGTCTTTATCTTCCCATCATAATCGAGGCCCTGATCAGCTTTTCCATGATAAAATGATAATGGGCAGAGGATCGAGAAAGTTGACAGCTTTAAATCCTTGGGAGTGCACATAACTGAGCCTGGTCGAAGATCTTTGCGACATCTCATCGGTGATATGTAATAAAGAACTCACACGAGAGGTAGTATCATACATGATCAATATAAAGCAGGCAATTGGTAAAATAAACCAAAGTAGGGAACAAAATGTCGAACACTCCTCTAGTAGAACGGCAGGCCTGTTGACTGCTGCCAACAGGCCGGCTTTTTATGAAGAGTTTTAAGTGGTTTCCTCTTCACATTAGCAAACGCTGAGAAATTCCTGATTGGTCCACATTAGAATATCCAAAATAAAAGTATTATAATAGCAGAAATATCTTATTTTTTAAATATAAAACTTGTATATTATAAGCAAGAATGATAGCATGCTGACGATGCCGTGCTTCTTGCTAAAAACAAAGAGGAACTGCAATTTTTGCCTTATATACCCTTATACCTTGTATACCCACGAACAGGCCATGCCTTTGTGGAATTTTTTGTTTACTATTTTTACTGATTATCCTTTATTTTTTAATACTCTGTTTTATCTCTTATGTATATTTCATTTAAATTATTTATTGACAATTCTTGATGGAATTCCATTGTAATTTATTTTTAAATGTACCTACACTTAAGATAATATTTAGTTTTATATAAATTACCCTTACACTGTATAATATTCACCAGTCTGAAGATGCCCATTCGAGGGTGAAAGCGCTAATTGGTCAAAATAAATAAGTGGAAGTGTACCAAATATTTTTTTAATTTTTTTTAATTAATAATTTATATGTAAATATAAGTTATTACATCATTCTTATATATAATGTTAAAAAAACGTTTTTTTTTTAATAAAATAATAAATTCTCAGCAAGATTGTGAAGGATATTATCAAGAAGTGAGAGGTATTGAAAGTTCATGCGCTGATAAAATCGAAGCCATTCTAGTTCCGAAAATCTGAA
The DNA here is from genome assembly GCF_059751315.1 of Micrasema longulum. NCBI lineage: Eukaryota > Metazoa > Arthropoda > Insecta > Trichoptera > Brachycentridae > Micrasema > Micrasema longulum. Next base: position 69,219 of record NW_028277558.1, read on the forward strand.
TCGGAATCCACCTTACGGAAGCAACCAAAAAAGAAGATCCGTTTATTTATTTGCATAAATATTTCAAAATGTATATTAGTGATTTTATTTCTGATCGAACGAGGAACATGCCCATATTTTAATGATATTCTGTTATTTTTGTGGGTCACGGTTGAAGAGTGTCACAAAATATTGATTTTTTCCACGAAACCCTTTAAGACCGTATGTATGTTCAATCGAACAATAACTTTGCGACTATATTTTTCCAATAATAAATCAAATAAAAACGTCAGGTTTTCGTTTTCTAATGAGGAACTTCCGCCCTACGGGAAATTGAATGAAAACAGTGTATTATTCACTTTGGTTCAAATTAATTTGTCAGCATGCGTCGCACTCCGAGTATAAACACAAGTTGGTACACGATAACTACACCAGGTTTACTAGTATTTTTATTTTTATTTATTAAGGAAAAACAACAGTTGTTATATAAGAATACAACATATAAAAAATAATACATACATCCAGTTAAAGTTTTTCGCAAATATCATTATATCTCTCATTAGAGAACATGTTACACAGTAAAGAGAAAAATAATACAATGTTTGATTATGTCCAAATGCTTGCAGACTGGCTGGATTTCCTCCCTAGGGAGTTGTTCATATTTAAATTTATTTCAACAGAGAGGGAAAACATTTTTGAGAAGGGAATATGGAAGTTATGTTATCCATAGTGTTGAAGTGCTTTATCTGTTTAGTTTTTTTTTGTTTACTTTTTAGCAAGAACACTTTACAAATTTACTATTATGCTCAATGTTTGTTTTTGTAAATTTATTGATAATTTTAAGTGGCCAGAATTTCACTAGTACATGCACTCTGTAGCTGCAAGACGATTAGTAATCTAGCTTCAATAGGTAAATGTTATCAACTATCAAATATCCTAATTTAGTAAATGAGGTCTAGAATTTCAATCGTCCATGCGCTCAGTAGCTGCAAGACTTCTTGTAATCTAACTTCTATTTTTATAAATTGTTTTTTTTTTTAAATATCACTAAATCTCTAAACTTTATTGTCAAATAAAAAATGTAAAAAGGGGCTAGATTTCTTATTGTCTATGCGCTCTGTAGCTGCAAGACGTGCTGTAATCTAGCTCCTGTATATCATAATTGGAGACAAGGAACAAGAATCCCAACCGTCCATGCGCTCTGTAGCTGCAAGACGTAGTGGGATATTTATTTATTGTACAGCGCCCTTGAGTTGATTTTCACAAAAACGGCGCTTTATAAATTATCCAAATATAAATAAATAAATTGCGATGAATATGGCAAAAGGACACTGCAATACAGTATATCCAAAATATTTAACATGTTACCAAACAATATTAAAAATACTGAGTTAAATACAGGAGCGAGACGTTTGCTCAAATTATGGTTATTAGAAAAAAGTTTTTTGTATTAGTGATAGTTTTTATTTTTCGAAATGTAATATGCAATGATTTTCAAGTAAAATTATTGTTAATGTGGGTTAAGTGTGAATAATCGATGCAATTTATAAGAACCTGCCGACGAGTTGCATGTACTCATATGCAACTCAGCGGGACTTTAATTTAAGCCTATTTTGTAAATATTTTTGAAAAAAATAAAAAAAACAACAATAACAACAACAAACCATCGCAGAGAAGATAGAACGCCATATCTCTCTGTCTTTGCATACAGACCGGATACAGACATATACAACAACAACAAACCATCTCGTCGTTTCCCCGTAGGGGCAGGCAGAGAGAAAAGAACGCGATAACACCTTTCAGTCAAGACAAGTCTTTTTTTTGCACCACAACAGGCCAGGATGCCCAGTTACAGCGGGGAATTACATCACAGAACACCCGGGCTTGCGAAAAATCACATTTATTTTATTGTGTTCTTACCGGGAATCGAACCCGGAGCCTACCGTGCGTGAGACAAGCGTCTTGACCACTACACCACGGAGGCCGCCTTTTGACGTCGTGTTTGTATACAGACCTCGCTTCCTCTACATTCATTCATCTTCTCATGCACGCACGCCGATTATTCCTACTCTCGACATGTCCATCTTTAAGTGTTTGGTGGACTTAATCACGCCTTGTCTTTCTCGGTCTTTCTCGTTTTCTGCATCCATCAACATTCGCATCGTAGATCACTTTAGCCGTTCTTTCGCTGTCCAAACCGACGCAGCGTCTCTTTCTTGATTCTGACGATAATGCATGTCTCAGCCTTACACAGTTCACGGATCTCGACATTTGTGCACCTATCATACATCGTTTTACCACACATTCGCCTGAGGGATCTTTCGACAGCATTTAACCTACTTTCATAATAATTTTTCCAATTCCATACTTCATTCCCATGCATTAGATTTGGCACTAGAACTCCATTGTGAATTGCTAGTTTTGCCTCCTGCGACAAACATTTGTTTGCAAAGGTAGATTTCAGTGCACTGTTCACTCTGTTCCCGGCACTCACCCTCCTTTCAATACCTTTCTCAGTCTTTCCATCACTAATAAACTACTTCTCAGATACACAAATTCTTCTATCTGATTCAGAATATCTCCCACTGATCTAACATTTAGTTATATTTTCATCCCTTTCAAAAACCTTCGCTTTGGATTTATCAACATTCATAAGCAAATCGTAGACTTTTGTTACCAAGAATTGCGGGTCTCCTTTGCTGTTAGCAAGAAGCGCGGCATCATCCGCATACAGAAGACAGTCAACAGTTATACCACTCATTTTAGCTACTATTCTTAAATATTTCAGTTCTTTCATACAGTTATCGATGTATATGTTGAACAACCATGGTGAAATTACACATCCCTGTTTGACTCCTTTAAGAATGTCAAACCACAATGTGAATTCTTTCTTGCATGCGGTAAAAATTAGGGCATTAAATTGTACGGCAAAATTTCTTGAAAATGAAGAGAAAAAAAAACGCAGGACTTTGAACGACGTCACTGATTCATACGAACCAACCAATGATATGAGAGCTGTGAAGGATGTCCGGTTTGCTTACCGTAAACAAACCAATAGGGGAACTGACAGAGAAGAACCTCTGACGTCACACGCGAAGTTATTTCAGAAAAACAACATTTTAAAAATCGATATATAAAAATAATTTTTTTTTTTTCCTTAGTTTAATAGTCTGTTAACAAATAAAACAAATTATTTAAAAAAAATCCCCATTGCTGGAATTTTTCTCTAAAGCGTATATTTTTGTTCGCTAGGTTGCAATTAGGGCTTACATTTGTGACTTGAGACTCGAAATTTTTAAAAATAAATTTTTATCTCATAAAAAAAAATTCAGACGACAGTGGTGAAATCAAATAATAAAAAATGTAATCTCAGAAACAGTTCACAATTTATTTAAAATATTTGCCTTTTTTTACAACCCTTGGGGTGCTCCATTCTCTGTATTTTTATGATGGGAAACTAAGGACGTCATACCTTCACCATGACGGTATAGTTGATTAATTCTCCAGAGCGATTACGAAGATACACTACCGACCCCCACCTTCAAGTTTTGGGTAGGTACATCGATATGTAACAAGGGGAAACGTACGTCACTGTACACGTACACCAGGGCGAATGCTCCTTATAATCGATTACATGCAGCTTACCATATTTTTTTGACATCGTAAGTAATGTTTTATAATACTGTAGTATTATTAGGAAAAAACACATCACCAAAAAAATATATTACTTTTCTTGGGTAAGTAAATTTATATATTCCTTTATTCCATACAGCGACCAGTTGCGCCTCTATTGGCCAAAATTATTACTACTGGATTACACGAGATTACTCTGCTCACTTTAAAATCACTAATTCAAATACGTCTTTAACCTAAAACTTTAGAATCTCGTTCGAAAAATTACACTTGCGATTACAGTAAAATCTTGCAGCTTTCATTAATGCAATTTAGTCTTTCAATACTTGTTCATAAGGGCTAGTAATCTTTAAAATACATCAATTTGACTTACGACAGTGTAAGGGAGGTGACAATATACGCACTCGTTATGTGTGAGAAAGAGATAACGAATATATTTTGTATATCTTAACTTGAAAGTTACAATAATAAGTAATTGACAGTAATTGATCATACTTATGTTTCGGTGGTTTGAAAGTAAATTTGCTTTAAAATAAATTAATATATTGGTATTTTGAAAGAATTGATATTTTAATCCGTAATATAGTATAAATCCTTTAGTAGGTTTTAAAAAACAAGGATTCGCTAGTTGTTTTTTGATTGTAATTCGTTTTTGTGCATACGATGACAGTTGAATATTGTAGGTTATTCTTCAGTCTCCATTTAAACTTTTAAAATTTAGTTAAGAGTTATGATAAAAACGTTACTAGTGTATAGTGTTAAGAATAAATATATGTGAAGAATTATAATATGTATAACTTATGTCGTTTGGTAAATAATAATGTGATATAAAAGTCGATGAAACAATGATTCTTAAAACGTAATTTATGTTTTGTTTGGTGAACTATCGTACTCGGTAAGGAATACTTTTAAATTATTTAATTATTATCATTTATTAAGAAATAGTGTTTTATTTCAAGACAAGTTATAATAGTCTGACTTAACCAAAGATGCATTGGTGCGCTAATGAATGATCCAGTTTATTGATTATTTTTTCGACGCTTAGCCCAAAGCGCGAAATAGCTACGCGGTTGGGTCGTTGCTTTCTAATGATGAAGGCGGGGGTTCGAGTCGTCAGGGGTTCCAATTTTTTTTTGCAATTATGTTTTTTTAAATTGTATTTTTTAAATCAAATGTTTGTGCTACATTAGACAATATTTTTACTGAAACTATTAGCCGCTGGAGCCATTTGTTAGGAATTATTTATTAAATATAAAATAGACTTGTTTTTTATATGCCATACTACCGCTATGGACATTTTATCGGAATTTTCATAGCTTACCAATTTAAAAACTCACCGCTCGCCGCTGACGTACACATATCTAGTAAAGTGACAAAGCTTCATTATGACGTCTTAGTTGAAACTAAAATCCCCCGAGCGATTACGAAGATATACTACCGACCCCCCCCCCCCCCTTCTTCCATCGAGTGTTGAAGGTACATCGGGATGTGTCGACTGGTCTAGTCTATCTACGCATTGAAAGTGACAAACATTTTGTTCCGCAGAGCAATTTTCTTTAATTACGATTTATTCTTTTTTTTTCTTAAAAGTTTATTTTACATACGAGAGAGAGAAACAAGTCAATTTTGAAGTCGAATTGAATTCTGACATAGCTGTCAAGTTTGAAAACAAATGCCTAGATCCACAAATAATGTAGCTAGAGTCTGCTCGATAATATTATTTTTTAACCCTAGTTTGAGGTAAGTTCCGACGTATTGAAATCACAAATGTTTATGACTACTAACAAATAATAAAAAAAATACTAAAATAATGAAAAAAATTAAAGTTCTGAATGCTTGAAGGTCAAATTTTGGAAAAATCTCAATAAAGTATATCAATTGACATATCTCCCAAACTATGAAACTTTAGCTAGGGAAAGTGAGATCCGATAATTAGCAAATGACCTCCTCTATGTGTAAATTTGCTATGGCGTATTCAGTTCTAGTTACCCTATATAAAAGTATCTAGGCGTTAAAATGTTGCCACTATAAAAAAAAGGAATTATATCAACATATTACAACAGAAATGAAGAACTTTTTAGAGAAGGCAATACAGAAGTCCAGGCATCTACAGGAATTATGACTTGTCATTGGCTGGTTTAAGTAGCCACTTTACACACTGTGTAACATTCACCATTCTGCCCATATTTGAACATCTATATTCTTTCAATTCTTTCATATCTTGATGTTTGTGAAGTTAAAGAGCTGAAACCTTTGACTATTGATCCTACTAAATAATGATAACTATTGTAAATTTTAATTATGTAAGGAACGCGAAGTCGGTCGGACAAACCGAGGTAGATAGAGATAGTACAGAAGTAAGGTATACCGTATCGGCATGTACCGATGAAGATATTTTTCGTGATAAGAGTTTTAAAAATATAATTTGATAACCGATTTTGTCTTTAAATATTTGGACAAACGTAAAATACCGCTGATTACTCATTTTCGCAAGCAGAATGTCAAATTTCCGCCAACATACGATTACAATAACGAATAATGATTGTAATTACAATGTTACCTGTGAGAGGAAGTCGCTACTTAAGCGTGGAAAAACACTTAAAATATAATATAATATGTTACACGCTGACAACACTGAAACGTCACGAGAGCAGGATCACCACATAACAAATTATAAACGCACGAGAAGATAATATATTGTTATTTAACTGCGCACCGCACAGTAACACGAAACATTGATTCTGACACTCAAATATGATGAAAAGCTCGAATGGTTTCTCGCAGAAAACACGAAAAGATATTTTCTCTCGATGGTTTTACCGGTTTTTTCAGCTGTCACTTATTTTTCGGTTATTTTTTGACGCGCAAACAGCGCCCGGCGCGCTTGTACGCTGGATATACAAGTGCAAAACTGAACTCCGAATATAGAATAGATAAAATTAATGTTGTTATGAGTGCGATGTGCGATAGTAGAAAAATGAACGCTAATGTTGTGTCGCTGCGATGCGCGCTAATGAAAAATTGCGCGCAGCGTAAACGCTATTGCTAAATGCTAAAAACATCTAGTGGCTCGGCCAAAATAAGCGCAGCGGGCCTCAATTATGATGGGAAGATTAATACGTCATACCTTTTCCTTGACGGTATCATCATCATCAGTGGCGCTACAGCCCGTTGTGGGCCCTGGCCTCCTCCAGAATTTGTCTCCATTCCTCCCTGCACCCGCGGCTCTTCTCCAGTTCGTCAGGCCAATCGCTCTAATGCCTCTTTCCACATTATCCAGCCATCTTAATTTTGATCTGCCTCTGCTTCGTCTGCCTTCCGGAGTGGTATGAATAATCTTTTTTGGGGTGCGGTTATCATTCATTCTGTGCACATGGCCCGACCATTGTAATCTTCTTATTTTGATGAATTGTGCAATGCTGGGTTCGCCATACAGTGCCTCTAATTCATGATTAAACCGTCTCCTCCACACTCCGTTTTGGTTGAGTATTTACCTTAACGGTATGGTTAAAGATAAATTCCTTCTAGCGATTATAAAGATTTACTACCGATCCCCCACCTTCAAGTTTTAGGTAGGTACATCGATATGAATCAAGGGGAAGCGTACGTCACGCTTTAAAATGACATAGCTTCAGTATGACGTCATAGTTAAAGATAAAAGTCTCCCGACCGACTACAAAGGTATAGTATCAAGTTTTGATGTAAGTACATAATTTTATACCGACGAGTCTAGAACCCCTCAATACGTTTATCTACGCATTAAAAGTGTCAAAAATCTTGTTCCGCCGAGCAATTTTTCCAATTTTTTATGATTTATTCAAAATTTTAATCGTTTTGAGGTTGGCACTTTTTTTCTTAAAAGCCTTTTTATGAGAGAGAAATTAGTAAGTTTTGAAGGCGAAATTAATTCCGACATAACTGTCACATTAATATAACGAACGCCTAGATGTGGAAATAATGCCGCTAGGTTATCTCCTATTAACAAATAAAAGTATCTAGGCGTCAGATACAGATTATATGCGTCAGAAAGTTACCACTCTAAAAAAATAATTCAGTTAGTAATTTTTTCCATCTGTTTTACTATCTTTCCGAGTGTATGTATCGAGACGTTAAAGAAGCCGGCTTTGTAGTCGATCGGTAGATACATACATACAGACGATCGTTAAGCGTGCCGTCCAGGTGATTTCCAAAAGTCATGCAAAATTCATGTTCAAGCGAGCATTTTTTGCTTAAATTGAAATTTTTTGGAGTTTATAATCGCTTTGAAGTTGACGTAAAAATATGTTTTATGTTAAATAAAATTTGTTTTATTTTTTAAGTTCCAAGTTCATGAAATAAATTCCCCTTATTAAATGACCCTTCACTTATCTACTCTGTTAAATCAATGTTTCCGCGCCGATTTCGTTTTGCAGGATTTTTACCTGAGAGTACTCGCTTAATTGAAATAATGATTTGGATAAAATTAACATTAAAATCGCTTTTGTTAACTTTAACCATATTATTTTAATCGAGTTGTGGTCCCGTGGCTAGTGTTGCGGACTCACGGATCAGAGGTCCGAGGTTCTAACCCCAGTCTACCCCAATTTGATTTCCGTTTCCAGTAGTGAATTATTTACAACTCATTAAAAATGGTCACCAAAATATTTAATAATATTCAGTACATTATATTTTATTTTATTCATTTTATTAATTTTTCACGCACATAAGGCTTTTACACACATGAAAGTTTTATTAAACATGAGTTTATAAACAACGTAAAATTAAAAAAACACAATATAAAGCAATAAAAGATAGAACAGTGTTTAGAAGTATAGTTGGTATAAAAATAAAAAGATGAGCGTATAAACAACATAAATTAAAAAAAAAAACATTATAAAGAAATAAAATACAGAACAGTGTTTAGAAGCATAGTTGTTTTAAAAAAAAAAAACATTTTAATAAAAACTGTGGAAGCTAGATATAAAAAATAAAAATAAATGAACGCTAGTATTTAAATTTTTTTTAAATAATATATTAATCGAAGAATTTTTATTGATATTTTTACTCAAGTCATTAACTATGGAGTTTCATTAAATAAAACAAAAAATATAAATATTATCAAATTTAAAGAGGTACCAACGAATATAATAAATGTCAATCCACATTAATTTGACCATGCCGTTTAGATTAATATGATACGTGTAAAATGGGCTATTCTCCGTTGGGTATTACGCGGCTGGTTTGTTTATTTGCATATTATTGTAATAATTAACAGACTTTAGCGCATAGGGTATTATCACTCGGGAGGAATATCGGTTTTAACTTACTTTACAAATGAAAGATTGTTTAAAGATTCTCCTAGTGTTCATATAAACCCTTATAATGAATATTTTCATTCATTATTTTGGTTTCAAAAATAAGGTCTTTCGAAAACGATCGTTTCGTAAGTTGGCAATAAATTTTGTCACAGAACTTCACGAGTAATGCATTCAGTTTAATGTCGGTAATGCCACAGGCCACAGATAGAAATATAAGAAGAGTTGTCTATGCATATTATCTTAAGCCCCCTCCTTACCCACTCCACACCCCAGTTCCAGGCAGTGACACTGTTACATCTCGAATTTCTTTTATTTTTTTTGGTTTTCAACCTCTTCTAAATATTAATTTATTATAATAATGATAAATTGAATTATCAATTTATCATGACAATTATAAATCACAACTCGTAGCGTTTGATAAGTGACAGGACGCCGAAAATGTAAACAAACGACACATAGAAAAAGGAAGCTATCTACAATGCTCTATAAAATCCATAGACATTGATAAAAACAATCCGGTGACGTCACAAAACACACGAAGACGACATACTTGATGACGTCAAAAATTGTTTGTTTTTGGCACCTCTCAAATTACTAGAATTTAATCCTTTATATCTCTCTTAATTCCTAACAGATTTTAATAAAAATAGTACCGATCGGCTTGTGATTTTTTAAATTAATTTATTATATTTAAAAATAATAAAAAAAATGTTTTTTTTACAATAAACATTATAATACAATGGACAGTTATAATATTTTTGTGTAACATAAGAAAGAAAAAATAAAATATTCTGTAAAAGATAATATGGTATTTTTTTATACAGTAATTAAAAATGGAAATAAAAAAAATAGTTGAATTAATTGGCTATATTATTTATTTATTTATTTATTTATTTATATACGGCATTTCTGCCATTTACATATATGTGGTATAAAGAGTGCTTAGAAATAAAAAGATTAAAAATAAAAAAAATCGAGTATGAAATATTAATATGCTCGTACTGTACACATTATTAATTACTTGAAATACATACATATTTTAAAGAAATTATACAATAACAAAATACATTAATTAATCAAATTATAACTATTCCAACCCAATCTTCTGAAGATGATTTGCTCTTTTTGATAAAAATATGTTGGTCACTTTATTTTTTAAGTTAGGCAGAGATAAACTAAATATATCAAAATGTGATGCATATTCATTCCCGGTATTCTGTAATCTAACAATAGGTGAGTTATATTGAGCTACCGTTCGAGAATGTTGACAATAAAATATTGTAGATGTTCTGCTTAATCTAGGTGGTACATAGAATGAAATTAACACAAGTAAACATTCATTATATATTGCATAATGAATTGTTTACTGCTGTGATTATTTCTGTAAAATTTTTTATTGTAAAAGCTTTGAACCGTTGATATGTAAATAAATAAATAAAATTAAAATGGGTTATTCTCCGTCGGGTATCACTCGGCTGGTTTGTTTATTTGGAAATTCTTGTAATAATGAACAGGCTTTAGCGTATTATAATTTTATCGTGCCGTGAGGATTTTCACGATCACCCGAAACGTGACAAACTGCGAATGCTAATCCGGGTTTATTCCGAATCCATATTGCTAACGCGATCGCTATTGCAAATTTTCAATCAATTAATTGTGATGTTTGTCTGTTACTCGAATCAATCTCCCGTACGAACACAATATATTTTAGGTGAAGTATATTTAGACTACCTATAGATTTGTGCGTTCGAGGAAGCATCTAGTAAGAAACTACATTGAACAATAATATTGTGTTTATTGAATAGGTTTTTTACGCGTTTTTTCCAGTGATTTTTTGAGTACTATTTTAATTGTTTTCAAGGACGGCCGACGTAATATTTGAATCGTGTGTATACTTCATACGTCACGTATGCTTATCATATTCAGACAGTGGTTCTTAACCGGTGCTCCGCGCAATGAGGAAGTTCAGTGTTTTTTTTTGAATTTTTTATTTGTTAATAGACTGTTAAACTAAATCAAAAATTATTTTTTTTAATTTTCATATATCGTATTATCGGCGCTGCGATTTTTCAAAGTTTTGTTTTTCTGAAATAACTCCGCGTGTAACGTCAGAGGTTCATTTCCGCTTATTCTCATTCAGTTCTTCCTATTGGTCCAGAAGCGACAAGCAGACCGGAAATCTTCCATAGCTCTCAGATCATAGGTTGATTCACATGAACCAGTGACGTCATTTAAAGTAGTGCGTTTTTATCAAAGTATTTTTTATTATTTTTTCTGTACATTTTCAAGAAACTTTGTAGTACAATTTAATGCTCTAATTTTTACCCCGCGTAAGAAGACATTTTTTGTATCCAATTTCCCGTAGGGCTGAAGTTCCTCATTGTGAAAATGAAAATTAAGTGTTGACTCATTTACTGTGCGATGTGAGTTGCAGATATAATGGCTGGATGGCAGCAGCCTTGAAAACTGAAGATGCACAACGGCGCCAGCGGTCTAGTGTTTCTCAGTCGCAGTGTTTCACAGCCTTCTTTATGTCATTTCAAGTAGTCATTTCAAAAGTCAGATGCCCCACCGGCATCTTTTTTACTGACAAATTACAACAGAGATGAAGAACATTTAAGAGAAGGTAATATAGAAGTCTAGGAATCTACAGAACTTATGACCAGTCAATGGCTGGTTTACACACTGTGTAACATTCACCATTCTGCCCATATTTAAACATTTATATTCCTTCGATTCTTTCATCTGTTGATGTTTGTGAAGTTAAAGAGCTGAAACCTTTATTTATGCGGGTGAGATTCATCCAATTAAATTATTTCACCTACATACTAGGCAACGCCTGAAAATGTTATTTCTTAAATTTCTATACTTCTTCATGGACCAGGTGGATTTATCAACAATATTTTGAGTTTGTCCAAATTTTTGTAGACAAGGATTTGGTTACTTGTTACTAAAGTCCTTAAAATTTGGCTTGATTAAAATGACATCATGAAAATAAAACTTTGTTATCAGTGTTTCACAATTTTATTATTTTACAAGAACACAACGATAGTTTCGGGAGAGCACTCCTCCCATCGACGGGTTATATAGAATATTGTTCACAATGTCATAAAATCTAAACAAATTCTATGACATTGTGAACAATATTCTGTGTTTATTATATTAGTTTTATATCACCCGTCGATGGGAGAAGTGCTCTCCCGAAACTATAGTTGTGTTCTTGTAAGAGAATGAAATTGTGTAACACTTATAAGAAAGTTTTATTTTCATAATAATTTACAATGAAGTGTTACGAAGTGAATGCCAATTCAATTAAAAATAAAATGATATCTGCCAAACTAATGTCAATAGTGATGGGAAATTACTGATCACTGATCATGTACGAATCAAATCGATTTCATAAGTTTTTAATGCAAGCATGAGACTCTTTTTCCGAAAATTGATGTAAAAACGCAAAAACAATTAAGCATTTTGAATACAATTATTCACCAAAATTGAGACGCTGTTCTGCGGTGAGTGTCATCTAAAACAAATTTTCTCTTCAGTCGGTTAATGACAATGATGGGGGACGCACGCGCGTAACATGAGCGGCGTATTTGTGATTTTCAATTTATTTTGCTATAACAGGATTAAATTATATGTTTATTCCCATAAATGATGGAAAAGGAGTTATTAAACCGTAGTCTACATGTTTTCCATTTTTTTCAAATGTCAGAACTTTAGAATATTCCGTCTTTTACTAGTGGTAACACGATGTTACATCACCGCGCGCAAAGGGATTATTTACCACAGTCTTTTAAGAGTTAAAGCCATTCCCAATAAATATTCAATTTTTCCCTTTTTGAATCTCTTATTTTTTTAATGTGTAGTGACTACACAGCACCGTAACGCGCGAGTGTATTAAGGACAGTAAAGCTAGGGTTTCCTAGGAAAGCGGCGCCCGTATCTTAACGGCCGTAGTGAAAGAAGATGAGGTGGACAGCCGTCGTAACGGTGACAAGAGAGTGGTTTCCTAGGAAAACGATGTTGATAACACCGTTAAATAATAAAACCACTCTCTAGTCACCACTACGACTGCTGTCCACCGCATCACCGTTCACTACGGCCGTTAAGATACGTTCACCGCTGTCCTAGGAAACCCTAGCTTAAGGGGAAGGGTTAATCTTTAGTTTTGGTAAACCTCGAATTTTCCTTATGATCAAAAGCTCCCTGATTTTAAAACGGTTTAGAACCACTGAACTAAAATACTGTGTTGGCAATTTACAATCGATAAATAAAATTATTATTTATTCGTTTCTATTCACTTTTTTTACCGAGCCGACAAAATCATACGAAAATTTGGACTAACACCAAACATTGTTGATTTAACTAACTGGTCTAAGAAGAAGCACGCATAAAAATATTTTCAGGCGTTGCCTAGTATGTAGGTGAAAAAATTCAGTCAGAAGAATCTCACCCGCATCAATAAAGATTTCAGCAGATGGGAGAAATGGAGAAATACGGACGTTCAAACGAGGGCGGAATGGTGAGCGTTACACGGTGTGTAAAAGGTCACAGACCTGCCAATGACGGGAGCCTGGTAAATACCCAGACTTCCATGCTCCCTTCGCTAAAGTATCCATCTCTGTTGTAATATTTTATTTTATTTTATTTCATCTTATTTTATTTAATTTTTTTATATTTTATTTTATTTGATTTTATTTGATTTTTTTATTTTTTTGTTATTATTTTATTTTATTTTATGGTATTTAACTTTTTATTTAATTGTATTTTATTTTATTTTATTTTATTTTATTTTTTTAGATTTTATTTTATTTTATTTTATTTTTATTTTTATTTTTATTTTTATTTTTATTTATTTTATTTTTTTACAAGCATTGTATTAAAAAAAATTAACATAACAAATAAGAATGATTTTTCGTGTGCATAGAATATTTTTACAATTTAATCAGTGCATGTGCTTATTAAAATGCATGTCGTGTTGGTTTTATTTTTTTGTGCAACAACTATGGTGAAGGTGTGAAGTGGGTTTTGCATGTCGGTTTGCTTGTTGGTTTAATCAGTGTCCTGACAAAGAGACGGGTACGTCTCGAAACCGGTAGACATAGAAAAGTCGGTAAGTGGTTATATACAAATATTTAATATCATTTACTGTAAAAATATTGTTAAAAAAATAAATAATTTGGTCCCGGAATTAAAGTCGTTTTTATAGTAAAAGTCAAACTTATTTTTTTCCAATGAGGAATTCCAGCCCAACAAGGAATTAAAGTTTAAAAATGTTTTCGTGTACACGTGAATAGGATGAAATATCACAAAAACGCACGCAAAAATAAATAAAAAATGTTAAAAATAGTATTCATTTTAAAATCGTTAATAATGACGTCACTCCTTATATCTACGTGTAGTATTTTCGGTTTCCGCTTTACAGCCCCCGCACCTTGTAAGGAACGCTTTGACCATAGAAAAAAAAGAGTATATTTAGTATAATTTGACATTCCAACCAGAGATTATGTCAACTTTTTAGGTTTTTCTAAATAGAAGCGTTCGTAAAAACAACCATAACATAGAAATGAGCAAATTACGATCAACTAAATGAAGTTATTAAAGCAATTTTCCATAGATTCTTGTCAGGTCAGTGAAAGTAAGAACGCCAACCGTTTCATGACGTCATTATTGAAAAGTGACACACTGATTACAGTCATTTGGCGCGGTATTTGATAAATGTAACTTTAAAAAATCATCTCTTTGTAAATAACGAACATAAAAATATATACATATATATTTGCTAAGTTAAATAGTACGCTAATCGAAAAAAATAAGAAAACAGTGGAATTCCTAATAAAAATAATGTCGTATTACTTAGTTTAAAAAAACTAAGTAATACGACACTTTTTTATCTTTTTACTAGATCTAAAATTCCTCTCTCATAAAAGGTTTTTGGCTAAGATTCCAAGAACTTTGAGAGAGCCGATTTCCGTTTGTCGATTTTGTTAAATGTTTTGTTCCTTAATTGTGTTTCTAAAGAGCGAAAAAAGTGATCGTCGCTTGGGGCCAAGGAAAATAGTGTGGATGCAATAAAACATCCCAGCTAAGGTCCTGGATTTTTTGATTATATGCATTATCGTCGAATAAAACCCTGGCGATGGATAAAAAAAAAGTTTCCGCTGCTAACTTTTTTGTACTTAATAAATTCAAGATTTTATGAGCTATAAACCTTCTCGTGGCAAAGATGTACATTTACCTGAAAACCGTACGTAAATCTTTATTTTTTTATATTTTTATTGGGGATATCAACAGTAATACATGTAACAAAAATATAACAAATAAAATATACAGAGAATAAAACCAACGACAGAAATACATTAAATACACGTACAATACATAATAGTGTGTTTGTGAAAGTGTAAGTGAGTGAGAGGGTGGGTGAGTGGGTGTTATATTGGAATGAGGGTGGACATGTGTGTAAATATTGCACAAGTGTCAAGTGTCGAAAATATAAATATATATAAAATAATAAGAATTGGAGATAAAATATAATAAAATAAAATAAGACTTTATTATTGAAACTAAATGTAAGACAAAATATATGTTTTAAGACGCGCATTTTAAATGTTATTTTTTTACAATCAAATGGATCAATAAGGGGAAAGTTCAAATTATATTCACTACCAAAACGTATGAGTGGAGAGTTCTGGCCATAGTTCGTACGAACTGCTGGCACATGAAATAGAGAGCTTGACGTGTGACGGGTGCGGTAGCCGGGGACATTTAATGATAACTCCGACAAAAGAGCCGCCGGACACCCCCATGTCCAACAGCAGACGGCGATCTTCTAAAGTGAGCAAGTGGTGTTTTTTGCAGGAAGACATATAATTGAGATCGGTATACCTGCATCTCCAGTTAAGATGTCTAAGAAATGTCCATAGAATTTTCTCGAACTTTTCTTTATGTGTGACATATTGTGGAGACCAAACAGAAGAGGCATACTCGAGCAAACTGCGAACATAAGCAAAGTAGACCATTTTAATACACGTGATATCTTTAAATACCTGACATGTACGAAGTACAAAACCAAGGTTTCTATGTGCACGGGTCAGTATGTCATCGAAGTGATTCTCAAATGTAAGTTTGCTATCAAGAATAACACCCAGATCGCGTACGGTATCAACTCTCTGAACAGGTTGGTTTTCTAATATATAATGATATGGGATGGGATGTCGACCTCGCGAAAAAGAAATAAGCAAACACTTTGATACATTGACGTTAATACGATTTTTCAAATAGTATTCTGTCAAACGGTTGAGATCATCTTGAAGTTTAAGACAGTCAGGGGGATTCTTAACTTTGAAGTATATTTTTTTATCATCTGCGTACATCAAAAACCTTGCGTTCATAAATACCACATAAATATCATACATATATATATATATATATAGAACCGCATACGCGCACCAAACATAAGGCGACTACTCTTAAAGAGTAGTTTTACGTTTTGACCCATTAGTTTCATTATAGACGTCGCGTCGCTCAGTACGCAACTCACGATTTGAATTCAACTATGCCGTGTTATGTCTTAAATCTTAGATCTTAAAGGAACAGGATGGGATCACATTTAATGTGTAATAAGCAAATGCATATGCAAATAGCAAATGCATTACTTCAAAATTGAATTTTTTTTCTCTCTGTCAGATTGTCGAAGAAATGGACATTTTCTTAGTGTTGCAAGAGTAGTAATTTTTTTCCCTACTGTGCTCATCTAGTGAGAGAACGACTGAAATTTGTACCTCGGATTAAACAACGCCGTGGTGGACATTTGACCGACATTATCTTTAAAACATCAATTATTATTTAACATGATATAAAATATTCGTTTTATGTAAAATAAAATAAAATTTGTTTTATATTTTAAGTTTAAAATTCATTAAATAAATTACTCTTATTAAATGACCCTTTACTTTACTCTGTTGAGGCAATCAATGTTTCCGCGTGTACAATAAAATTTTAGAGAAATTAATAAATCGCTTTTTTTTAACCTTACATTTGTGTTATGATTATATTTTTCCCTTCTGGCAACATTACGCGGCTACTTCACGAATGCGCGCGGCGAAAGTGGGTCAAAATAGGGGGATTTTATGACACAGTCCGATGTATTCAAACATGATTCTACGCTCCTTCTGGACTATTCGTAATTCTTTGTAAATAAATATAAAATTTAAGAATATGAAGATAGAAGATCGATAGCTGTCAAGTAGTACCTAGTGTTTTAAAATTAATCTATAAGAGGTACCTGTTTTACCAACAAAGATAGATTTTCACATACACCTGTGACTAGGCAATATGTTCAGCATTAAAACTGTGCAAGTAAATATTGAACATTTTAAAATTTATTTCAACAGAGAGGGAAAACATTTTTGAGAAGGGAATATTGAAGTCTAGGCATTTACAGGGCTTATGACCTGTCATTGGTTGGTTTAAGTGGCCACTTTACACTGTGTAACATTCACCATTCTGCCCATGTTTGAACATCCACATTTCCTCAACTATTTCATCTGTTGACTTTTGTGAAGTGAAAGAGCTGGAGAGCGAATTGGCGATGAACGAAAGTAAGTCAAAAGTTATGGATTTGAAAGAGATAGTGAGGTTACTGACTGCATAATAAATGTAAACAACGAATGTCTCGAAAAAAAAAAAGTTGAAGAATTTGTGTATCTGGGAAGCATGTTTTCACGAGATGGAAGAGTAGAAAAAGATGTTGAAAGAAAATTGAATGCAGGCAGCAAAATGAACGGAGCACTAAGTACAGTAATTTCTATTAAAAATATGTCAATCGAAGCCAAACTGGCAGTGCACAACGGAGTTTTAGTCCCGACACTTATGTATGGAAGTGAAACATGGAACTGGCAGAGGAAGGATAAAAGCCGAGTGAACGCGGTTGAAATGCGATCTCTTAGACGAATGTGTGGGAAATCAATGTATGACAAGGTTACGAATGATGAAATCAGGCGAGAGTGTAAATCTGAGTCAAGTATAATTGACAAGATTAAGAAAGGGTCTCTGAGATGGTTTGGTCACGTAGAACGAATGATAAGACGAGTATATATGGCGAAAATGAACGGCAACGTAAGACGAGGACGACCGAGGAAGACGTGGCATGATCAGATAAACCAAAATCTTAAGTCTGGTCATGTCAAAAGCAGACAGAACCGAAGGGCATGTATGACAAGATGTATGAATGTGGAGGAAGCTAGGAATGTATGCCAGGATAGACGTGTGTGGCGGTCCATTCTCTCCGCCTACCCCTACGGGGAAATGGCGTGATGGTAGTAGTAGGGATGTAACGATACATAGTTTTGCCGATACAATACCGATCATTAGAGTAAATAATCGGTGGCTTAGTAGAAATAGAAAAAATAAAACAAATAAGTAATGAATAATTGTCTTTATTCTGCATAAAAGTTACCGATAAAGACTGAACCTTGAGAAGGTTGTAAACCAAAATGTTCAATTAAAATTCGAAGAAAACATTTAATTGTATGGAATAATCAAGAATATTATCAAGCAATCAAAGCGCTAATTCAGAAGGCAATTATCATTTAATCACACAAAGTGGTAAAGTAAACCGATGCACAAGATAAAGTTACTAATTAAAGTTACTAATTGAAGTAAAGAACAATGCCAACGAGGACATCAATTAATTAAAAAAATGGTTTCATAGTAATTTATTATCACTAAACAGTCAAAAAACTTTCTTTCTACCCTTTTCCATTAACCAATTTGACCTCCCAGTAAATTTCAATATCACGATCTATAATCAAAATGACAATATTAATCATTCTTGCCCCCAATTATACTCGACAATTAAAAAAGCGGATAATATTAAGTTCCTAGGCATTATAATTGATAGTAATTTGAAGTGGAAAGTACAAATATGGTCAAAAGAATTAGGAAACTTATTTATGTATTCATTAGACTAAGAAATATTTTATCTCTAAAACTTATAAAAACAGTCTATTATGCTTTAATACAGTCAATTCTGCAGTATGGAATTATAGGCTGGGGAGGAGCTTATAGGACAAACTTAAAATCACTCTCTATTATTCAAAAAAAGATTGCAAAAATTATTCTTAAAAAGCCCAGAACTTACCCATCAAAACTAGTATTCGAAGAACTTAATATACCAACATTTTACAAACTTTTAAAGAAAAAACATTTGAAGTGCAAAATTCAAGTAACTCTAGATTTTCTAATAATTTAATTTTGCACAGATGTAAAACAACAGCAGCGTTAAACCATTATACGTACATAGGTAAAAAAAACTTTAATAAACTTCCGGAAAACTTAAAATCTATAAAAAATTATCAAACTTTTAAAACTAAAATTAAAAAACATTTAAGACACACCCCTTCATAGACTCCATACCAAAGAATGTTTATTTTTTATTTTTAATTTACCTTGTTTATTTTTAATTTTAATTTTAATTTACTTTGTTTTTAAAAAAAAAAAAATGTGAAACGAACTCCCTCTCTAAACACAAGTATCTACTTTATTAGAGAGGTAGAAACGTTATATTTAGATGTTCTGTATATTTACCTATTTTGTATTTCAAAAATGTATTTTGTAAAAAAAAAAATATTCAATAAAAAAAAAAAAAAAAAAAGGTTAAGTTTTGGTAGATTTTTGTTAAGAAAACAAAGTTTGTTCAAATGATTAGCAGGCAATCTGTTACGCAAATCATTTTGTATGAACAATATTTTGAGTTTGTCCAAATTTTTGTAGACAAGGACTGGATTCAACTCCCTGGGGATCTGTTTATATTAACATATTACAACAGAGATGAAGAACATTTAAGAGAAGGTAATTTAGAAGTCTAGGCATCTTCAGGGCTTATGACCCGTCAATGGTTGGTTTAAGTGGCCACTTTACACACTGTGTAACATTCACCATTCTGCCTATATTTGAACATCTATATTCCTTCAATTCTTTCATCTGTTGATGTTTGTGAAGTTAAAGAGCTGAAACCTTTATTTATGCGTATGAGATTCGTCTAATTTAATTATTTCACCTACATACTAGACTAGGCAACGCCTGAAGATATTATTTTTTCAATTTCTTTACTTCTTCATGGACCAGGTAATTTATCAACAATATTTTGAGTTTGTCCAAACATCAACAGATGAAAGAATAGAAGGAATATAGATGTTAAAATATAGGCAGAATGGTGAATGTTACACAGTGTGTAAAGTGGCCACTTAAACCAGCCATTGACAGGTCATAACTGTAGATGCCTAGACATCTAAATTACCTTCTCTTAAATGTTCTTCATCTCTGTTGTAATATGTTAATATAAACAGCTCCCCAGGGAGTTGAATCCAGTCCTTGTCTACAAAAATTTGGACAAACTCAAAACATCGTTGACAAATTACCTGGTCCATGAAGAAGTATAGAAATTGAAAAATAACATTTTCAGGCGTTGCCTAGTCTAGTATGTAGGTGAAATAATTCAATTAGATGAATCTCACCCGCATAAATAAAGGTTTCAGCTCTTTAACTTCACAAACATCAACAGATGAAAGAATTGAAGGAATATAGATGTTCAAATATAAGCAGAATGGTGAATGTTCCACAGTGTGTAAAGTGGCCACTTAAACCAGCCATTGACAGGTCATAAGCCCTGTAGATGCCTAGACTTCTAAATTACCTTCTCTTAAACGTTCTTCATCATTTTGTATGAGACCTGCAGTTGAAAACAGACGCTCTGAGGCAACTGAGCTGATGATAAGATAACTATTATAGCTTTTCAAACACTATTTTCTTTTTTCATCAATTAGATTCAGTGACTCATTTATTAATATAAGTTAATCTGTTTTAGGAAATCAAAAATGAAACGGAGCGGCCCCTATATCGGCTGAATATAATCGGCGATGCCGATATATCGGTATCGTACATCCCTATTCTCAACATTACAAGTACAATTCTTACGCAAAAAATTACATTAATAGGTACAATTTAATAACAACATATTTGTTAACAACATTATGTACAACAAAGCAAAATCGCTTACATCGACATTCTATCACGTAATAGGGAAATATAACATTCTATAAATATCGATAAAAATATACGATTTATTTATTTATTTACACTCTTTATCAAAATACAATTCCATGTTCACTTTGCCCAGCTAACAAGGGTACATACCCCGTTCCAAGCTAGGCAATTACATTTTAATATATTATAACAGTTAACAAATTAATATAGAGCACAGACAAACAAAATATAAGCTTATTCGCATACACATTTTGATACATATACATGCAGACATACACATATATATATACATATATATATACACACGTACATACACACACACGTACATACACCCATGCGCATACACATACATACATTTATAAGAACATAGACAATTTAATTTAATTTTTTAATTATTCCTTATTTTTTTTATTTTATTTTTGACATCCAGTAAGAATCTCCAATCCGTGGCATGCATCAACTTTTCTGACTCCCTACGACCAATGTCATGAAAGAGCGAGGTCAACACCTTCCGCAACTTGACAACACTCCCGTCTTTCCACGATTCTGGCAAAAGATTATGCACCTTTTTGCCTACGTAATTGTGTTGTCTCGATGCCAGAACAGTGTTGACCCCTTCACTTAGTATCAGATCCCTATTAGAGTATTTTGTATTATAGTTTTAATGTCTCTATTTAGAATAATTAATTTTATTTTCAGAATCAATATGGGTATTATGGAGAAATGTTTTCATGCATAAGAACAAAAACCAAACAACATTTTTGACTTCACATAAAATCGGATAAAAAAGTGGTTGGAATCGTCGCGCGTCGTGGAAAACATTGTTACATTTTATAGTTCATTTTGTCATCCAGCGCCAGAAATTGAAGAACATTCAGATCATATTAAAGGTAGGTATCCATTCCACGTTCCTATCCTTTCTCAAATATTTCCAAATCACAAAACTGAATGAAGTTCGTTTTTCATTTCGTTAACATTTTGCTTAGATCGGGACAAAGACGGCACAGACATGAGTTCCGCACTTCGACCAGCATGGCTCCATTCCTCCCGTATTTGTGCAATCTACTGGTGCAGCAGGCCCGGGGGTTATCTCGGCCGATATCGAGGGGCCCCCAACAGGTCCCACTTTTGAGCTCACCCCTCCACAAACGCGGAAAATGCCCTCAAGTTGTTCCTATTTGCCACTAGATCGGTACACCAACACAAATCTCTCAAAATCAAAGGTCTCACAAATCAAAGGTCTCACAAATGAAATAAAGAATGCTATGAAGTGATTTTTTATGCTGGCGGAGGCAGAGAAGAGCGAGTGACGTGTTTAATGGCCACTGCACGCATAGACAACGAAACGTCTTGGTCTATTACTCTCCGGACCACGACTGTGCAGGAAGCTAAGGACGGCATGCCTTCACCGCAACGGTAAAGTTGAAGATAAATTCTCTCGAGCGATTACGAAGATACACTACCGACCACACCTTCACGTTTTGGGTAGGTACATCGATATGTAACAAAGAAAAGCGTACATCACGGTACACATATCTACGCACTAAAGTGACATTGCTTCTAAATAAATTATCTCGAGCGATTACAAAGATAAACTATCGACCCCCCACCATCAAATTTTGTACATCGGTTTATACCGACGAGTCTTGTACCCCTCGATACGCATATCAACGCGTTAAAAGTTTCAAAATATTTATTCCACCGAGCAATTTTTCCTTTAATTACAATTTATTTAAATTTTTGATCTTTCGGAGGATGGTACTTTTTTTTCTTAAAATCCTATTAAAAATATGAGAGAAATAAGTAAAATTTGAAGTCGAATTGAATTTTGCGTAAATGTCAGTTTTGAAAACGAACGTCCTAGATGCACAGATAATGTGGCTATATTCTGCCACTACAAAAAATACATTTAATTATCATATTGAGACCGGCTTTGCAATCGCTCGGTAGATAAATACAGACGACCGTTAAACATACCGTCTTTGTAATTAACAAGTCATATAGAAATCATGAACAAGCGAGCGTTTTTGCTTAAATTGGGATGTATTAAAGTTTGTAATCGCTTTGAAGTTGGCACTTTTTAGAAGCCCATTTAAAATATAAATAATTAAGGAACGCGGACTAATTTTTGCGGTCATTCATTGGTTTGTTCCGATCACACGATGTTGAGATGACAAGTAGGTAGAACATACCGAGGAAGTACAGAGGTTAAGTTTACCGTCTCGATATGTACAGATGAAGATAGTGTTATAAAAGCGGCACCGGTGCCAATGTTTACCTCTATGACTGGTGCCCACAATTTTTTTAGTAATGTATTTAGAAACTATGCTCTCATTGATTACATAAAAAAATATTATTATACTTACAATGAAATCAAACAATATTACCTCTATAAAAACGTTCATCATACTTAATAAATACAAAACTTATTACATTAGCAATAATGATAAATCATTTTATTTACATCATTTTAAATACAATACAAACAAATGAAAGAAAACGTGACAAGAAAAAAATCAGAAACGGTTATAAAATGAAGCATACACAGAGAATATACTATAAAGAAATAACAAAGGTTAACCAATTAAACTGTCGACTTTTACTTGCATCGCGTCTTTAAAATTTAACCAAATTATTAAAAGCAATTTTACACTTTTTGTAGCAGGCATTTTGTAGTGTTGACGTTTGTAATTATTTTATTAAATCATTTAAGATAAAATGAGGTTACATAATATTTTATTACAAACAAATAAAAATACATGACGTTAGACATCAATCAATGTATTTACTCACTCAATGTTCTTATTTTATACAATATGGTTTTATTTTTATACAAATACAACGTTCAATACTTTATTCTATACTAGACTTTTGCCGAAATCTCTACGAATTTATAAATTTGGTGTGAGTTATGTAGCAGTGGCGAGCGGCGGTCTTTTAACCCTCCCTCCCCGGTGACGTGTAGCTAGTACACATTGCGTTTAACTATATGTCCAGTCACGTAGTCCAGTACTAGCTACTTAATAGCTCTCGGGAAGTTGGCGCGGGTGCACGTTTCGCCCGAGTCGTTAGCAATACCCAATGGTTTTTTTCATGTTTTCAGCAGTTAGATTTGAAATATTTTTGAATTAAATTATGGTTTATTAAAGCCATTCCTTATAAATATTCCATTTTCCCGTTTTAAATCTAATATATTTTTTATGTGTAGTGACTACACAGCACCGTAACGCGCGGGTGTTTTTAGGACAGTAAGGGAAAGGTTAGTAAAAGTTGAATTTTCTTTGAGTTGTAAACAAACATTCTGAACATGCGAACGGTTTTTCGCCAGTATGTAATAACATGTGCTGTTTCAAAGCATCTTCCTGATGAGTTGTATATTTACATTCTAAGCGTGCGAACGGTTTCTCGTCAATGTGCATCAACATGTGCTGTTTTAAATATTTCTCCCGATGAATTCTATATTTACATTCTGAGCACGTGAACGGTTTCTCGTTAAAATGCATCAACATAAGCTGTTTTAGATGTTTCTTTTGTAGTTTCATAATTGCAATTTAAGCATGCGAACGGATTACATTCCGAGCATGCGAACGGTTTCACGGCAGTATGTATCATCATATGCCGTTTGAAATGACATTTCTGTTGAGTTGCATAGTTACATTCCGAGGATGCGAATAGATTTTTGCCTAGAATGTGTCAACATGTGCTTTTTGAACCGATATTCATGTAGCGTTGGGTATTTACATTCTGAGTATGCGAACGGTTTTTCCTTAGCATGTATCAACATGAGTTATGTTTTTTTATTATTATTATGTAGTTACGTAATTACATTCTGAGCAAGTGAACGGTTTCTCATCTGAATGTATCAACATAAGCTGTTTAGACGTTTCTTTTGTCGAGTTTCATAATTACAATTTGATCATGCGAATGGTTTTTTGTCGACATGTGTCAAAATGTGCAGTTCTAAACTAGCCTTATATTGAGTGACATAATTACATTCCGAGCATGTGAACGGTTTTTCGTCTGCATGTATTAGCATATGTTGATTTAGACGTTCCTTTTGTCGAGTTTCATAATTACAATTTGAGCATGCGAACAGTTTTTTGTCGACATGTGTCAACATGTGCACTTTTAAATTATTCTTATGTCGAGTAACATAATTACATTCCGAGCATGTGCTCGGTTTCTCGTCTGAATGTATCAACATATGCTGATTTAGACGTTTCCTTTGTCGAGTTTCATAATTACAATCTGAGCATGCGAACGGTTTTTTGTCGACATGTGTCATCATGTGCGGTTTTAAACTAGTCTTGTGTCGGGTGACATAACTACATTTCGAGCATGCGAATGGTTTCACGCCAGTATGTATCATCATGTGCCGTTTGAAATGACATTTCTGTTGAGTTGCATAGTTACATTCTGAGCATGCGAATGGTTTCTCGCCAGTATGTATCAAGACATGCCGTTTGAACAGATGTTTATGTTGAGTTGTATATTTACATTCCGAGCACGTGAACGGTTCTTCGCAAGTATGTATTAACGCGTGCTGTTTCAAATGACCTTTCCATTGAGTCGCATAGTTACATTCTGAGCATGCGAATGGTTTCTCGCCAGTATGTATTAAAATGTGCTGTTTGAAATGAGTTTTCCGTTGAGCTGAATAATTACATACTGAACATGTAAACAATTTCTTGTCAGCACTCGTCAACAGATGTACATTAAGGGGTTTCTTTTTCTTCATCTTCTGTCGTGTTTCGTATTCACACTCAGGTAGTGGTTCTGCACTAAGAGACGGTAGATTTTTACTCTCCACAAATAATGCTGCCGAGTTAGTGCCTGTAAAAATAAAGTTATAAAATAGACATGGTGGAAAGCACTGGGCCACTGTTTTGCGGATACCAGAGACCTACTTGTACCCTAGCCCTAAAACTTTATATGATATTATATATTAATATTGTTGCGCCGGCCAGCACTGAACTTAGGACTGTTGGCAAAGTATAGATGTGGCGGGTACGGATGATACTCGGTACTCGGCACTGTGGGTATAGGAAGATTGTAGTACTCACCCCTATCGGCTACTGACTACAATAGGAACTGCCCAACCACACACAATATTACTGGCAACAATATTACATTTCATACTTTTAATTACAATTTATACTTCCCGATTGGTAAAGTGGAATGCAATATTACTCACTAGAGTCAACTTCAGTCTTGCAAGAGGATTCCAAACATTCTTGTTTTATATTGGGATAATCAATGTCAATTTTCGTAAAGATCAGCATATCACTCTTTAAAGTATTATGTTGTTCAGTATTAGTCCCCGGTTCAGCCTTCACGGTAGCAACACATGGTTCCTCGATTCTGTGTGGACATGGCATCCCATCCCCAATATGGAGAATATCTCCCTTTACACTGCCAGTCTCTGGTTTGACCTTTACACTAACTGAAGCGATCTGTTCCATAGTCAAATACAAACATCTCACCACTGAAGATCAAATATCTGAAAATATAAACGGTATACAGAATATGAAATATTCATCAAACATCTCAATCAAATCTACGCATTAATATTTTCACAGAATAAGATTTATCCTAACAGTATTTAAGTAGAATCTAAAACCACCCATAGTTTTCAAAAATAAATGTTCAACATCAACAAAAAACATTAAAAAAAATTGGCTTCTAAAAACCAATTTCAATAAACGATCACTTTGTGCTCTCGAGCTAGCGTACTGCTTCTTTCAATATAGTTTTGAAAAAATGTCAAACTTAACTCAGCCTTTAACATATCTTTTCTATCTGTAGTATCGAGTCTGATAGCATTATCAGTGTTGTAATATTTGAATATACGAACTAGGCGATCATTTTCCGACAAGAAATATAACTTTAATGGGGGATGATTTTTTAATAGTTGCTCATTCTCCGGATGCAAGTTGAGCCATCGAGGCACGTGTGTAACATGGGTTTATATTCCATGTCATTAAACTGGAAAAATTCCTTCAACTTGTCGGTTCTCTTCTTCATATGGTATGGTCCCGAATTCTAATTTTTGAAATACGAGACACGGCCAAAATTGTTACTAAAATACGTGACGTTCTGTAAAATATAAGACAGTTAACTACTCCCCGTAAATCTAATAGGTATACGAATGCTAATTTGCTCGAGCAGAATAGGGCTTGCAGAATAGGGCTTTATTTATAATTAATACGTTAGTGGGAACAATTAAATATTGCATTTATAACCATCTTGAAAACCAATATTTCACATCCACCCTGCCAGAAACCGAATCCAGGACCTCAAGCATGATAGGCGAAAGCGCTACCCGGTACACACTGCCTGTACTGCCACCTGAAGCGTAAGACTAATAACTTTACCTTCGATGTAACAAAAACGCTGCGATCGTAAGTAACAGGCAGTGCTGCTCAATGCACCAATGGGCGCAGATAAGGAATTAAGATAATTTTATTTATTTCAGCACTCGCGCGTATTTCGTTTGTAGTAAATGTTTCATTTTCATAGGAAAAAATAGAAAATGTCAAAACACAGTCCGAATTTTATTTAACAGATCAAATTAATTATGGACCCTCATAAAAAAGGAAATATTTGGGAGATATTTTGCTTGGGAGTAAAGTATATTTTCAAAAGAAATGTTTTTTCTTATCGACAGAAAACTAATGATTACTTTCCCATAGTTTTATAAAAAAAATAAGGCAGTGAGAAATTTTCTTTGCGAACGAAATCTTCCATGGCATCCTGTGCCATGGAAGATTTCGTTCAAAGAATCTGCCGTAGATTAATAATAATAATAATAAGCTCACGTTTTATACAGATAAAACCTTAGGAACACGGAATAAAGCACGTTATAGTAGAAATAATGACACACGCGGTGAAGCCATTTTGAGGAGGCACATAGACAATATCATAGACTATACTCGGAAATTATAGAAGGTCATAGACATAAATAAGATTTACAGTACTTATCTGACTGATAAGAAACATGGTGCCTGGGGTGCTAAAAATATTGTGTGTATCGAAAAATTCCAGAATCCTGGACAGTTACTCTCAGGTGAAAAATACTTAAATCATTATATTACCCGACGGTTCTCCGACACTGCGGTGTCAAACTTGAAAAAAGAAATGGCACCAGTAGTTGAGGATATACGCTCGGAATTTTTCTAAGGCAGCATCACTGGCATCGATGACTTTCTACACCAACTAATGACCAAAGTTTGGAAACAAGAAAAGTGACCGAGAGACCGAATAAATGGAGTGGTCACAGCATTACACACAAAGGGTAATCTATTTAACTGTGATAACTATCGTAGCACCACGCTACTTAGTATACCGGGAAAAGTACTTTTATATATAATACTGCAAAGAGTTTGAGAACCAATTATGCAAATTTTAAGAGAGTTCTAGGCGGGTTTTCTACCTGTAAGGTCACGCGCGGATCATATTTACACCATACGCTGTATTCTACAGGAGAACAAAGAAATAAATAGTTCATTGGCAATGTGCTTTGTAGATTGCAAAAAACGTTTGATAGTCCTCGTATAGGTACTATATGGGGTGCCTATAAAACAAGTTGACCTTATCTAAGCCCTTCATTCAAATAGCGAATGCTGAATCAGAATCAGAATCAACGATGTTGTCACATTTCAGTTTGAACTCACCTCACAAGTTGCTTCCTTGCACCGTTTCTTTTTATAATCCTTATGAACTTCATCCTAAGGAAGTAAATTCCTTTAGATAGAGAAATATCCATTTCCTCCTCACAAAAACCTCACCGACCTAGAGTATACCGATATTTGACAATTCTGTCAGGTGTCTTCAGATCACTGTAAATAGGCAAAATAGGAACTCCATATGCATGGGTTTAGAAATATTTTTTTCCAAAACTCACGTACTGTGTAACAATTTGTGTCTTAATGCCTAAAATCCCCTGACTGCCAAACCGAGTCATCGAAAAGGTCGAGATTTTCAAATACCCGGGAGTACATGTTACGGAAAATGCTTGCTTTCAAAATAACTGGGAGTGCGGCTAGGAATAGCAGGCACCGTACTTAACAGAATGAAGGCTGTCTGGAGATCGGATATCTACTCGGTTAAAAACAAAATGCCGCCTATATATTGCCGGCATTAAATCTAAATTCCTCTAAGGATGCGAACCGTGGCACCTCACTTGAGACCAATGCAGCAAAATACTGCGTTTTGAAGAAAACCTACTGGTGGGCGATGTTTCGACTTTGTAAGGAATTAAGCAAAAAAAACGGTTGGGTGGGCCATGTACTGCGGATGCCTCCTTAAAAGTTTTAGTTGTCTTCCGGGGCTAGTGTAAATAGTTTTGAAAATATTGTGTCACCTTGTCGTTAACCCATTTCTATTCAATGTAAGTAAATATATTTCAATAGCCTAATGCATCGCGAATAAGTTTTTGTGTTTTCCGTATAGCTCATTTTTCTATAGAATCAAACGCTTTGCGGTTATCAATAAAAGCGAGGTGTGTAATTATATTGTATTATGTAGCTTTCTCTATAAGCAGACGCGTGGCTTGGATATAACTGTAGTTCTGAAACTTTTACGGAATCCATCGCCATTTTTCCTCTTCGTGACGCTAATCCGCACGCACTCTTGGCCGATTCACACAGACATGATTGAAATCGTTCCCACATTTGGTCAATATTCTCCCCTCCACACCTGCCATTTAATCTTTCTCGGTATTCTCATCCCTAATAAAACCATACTTCCCAGATACACAAATTCCTCCACTTCGTTCTACATAAGTGTCTGATTGACTATAAGACTTATACTATAAGACATAAGACTGATCACATTACCTCCATGTACCAAATAATCAAGATTTACTGTATTTGATTTACAAATAATGCATTGCCGTAGTACCATCTGGGCTGAATGATTACCTATAATAAAGGGGAAAAAAAGCTCAATGTAATAATTTCTATTTATTTATGTATAAGTTATAATTTACAATTAAAATATTCAATTCGCTACTTAGAACATAAATTAAGTGACTGCTGATGTGTTTATCCATTTGCATCAATTTTTGTTTTGTGAGTTTTTTTATGCCGCTTCAAATGAGTCGTCCTACTCGTAGTGTAGCTGCATTCATTACAGGAAAATGGTTTGATGTGCGTATGAACAACGGAGTGTGTTTTTCGACCTCCGGCCGTGGAGAAAGTAAGGTTACACATATCGCAATGATACGGTTTTTCCCCTGTGTGAATTCTTTTGTGTTTTTTTAAGTAACTGGCGTCAGAGAAAGAAGAATTACAATAGGTACAGATGTATGGTTTTTCTCCAGTATGGATGCGCCGGTGGGTTTTAAGATTTCCCGAGAGAGCGAATGCTTGCCCACATAAATCACAAGCATAGGGTTTTTCTCCAGTGTGTACCCTGCTATGTCTCTTAACTTCAGATTCAGTTTTGAACATTTTGGCGCATTCTTGGCACGGGAAAGTCTTTTCAACTGAATGCTTTCTGATTAGGTGACATTTTAAGTTACCCAGGCCTGAGAAGTTATGGCCGCACACATCGCAGATGTATGGTTTGACGCCAGAATGCACAAGCTTGTGTTTCTTCAAATCACCGGGGCGACGAAATGTTTTTTTGCAGTCAGGACAAGAGAAAGGCCTCGATGTCGAGTGAATAACAGAGTGCCGTTTTAACACGCAAGGCAGATTAAATTCTTTTTCGCAGTCTTTGCATTTATAAGATGTATCAGTTTTATGTATTTTCATTGAATGGAAATCGAATGATTCTTTTTTCAAAGATGAAGATCTCTCTTTTTTCTTTAGCTTCGCAATTTTTTTTTGTATATTACGTAACTTATTTCGCTTATTTTTACAAGTTTTCCGGTGTTTTTTATACTTGGTCGAATCAAAGAATTTGATATTGCAATAATCACATGTTTTTTCTGGAAAAAATATTAAGACATTAAATAATCTGAAAAATCTTCCATTTTCCTTCGACATACGTAGCAATCCTTTCAAATTTCTTCCTTATTGTTCCTCTTCCACAGCTAATGGTGTATAGGGCACTGCATGAGAAGACTAACTGCAGCGTATCTTGATAATTTCTACCTGGTGCCCTGTTTATAAATTGAATATTAATACAATTGAGTATTCAAAAAAAAATCCTGAAACAAGTAGAATACAAATTTCGTTTGCATTTTCGCAGTTCAGCAGTTCGTATCTGAACCGCAGAACCCGACCTGACCTGGGAGGACGCGCAAGAAGGAAGATAGATAGGCCTGGGGGATGTTTGCTGACACCATATGCTTCAACTATCCCTAGCGAACATGGAATGATGATAATAATTATTATATGTAAGTTGAAAAATGCGCTTTTTAAATATTATTTACGCCGTCCACCTCTTGATTTAATAGTCAGCGCATTGGCCTACCGAGCAAGAGATCCCGGGTTCGATTCCTGACATGAAATACGTCTACTTTACAAGGCATCAGGTCTCTTCCTAGGCGTCCATTGCTATAACAATTTCTTTGAATTTGCAAATCACCCAATCAATTTTAATCATGACTAATAAAAATACAGGAGTGAAAATCTTACATACAAATAACTAACTAACTAACTAACCATCACGCCATTTCCCCAGAGGGGTAGGCAGAGAGGATAGAACGCCACACCACTCTGTCCTGGCACACTTCCTTTGCTTCCTTCACATTCATACATCTTCTCATGCACGCACGTCGATTATTCCGACTTTTCACATGACCACTTTCAAGAATTTGTTGTACTTGATCATGCCATGTCTTTCTCGGCCTTCCTCGACTTCTACAACCAGACACATTCGCATCATAAATCTTTTTAGCCGTTCTTTCATCATTCATTCGCTCCACATGACCGAACCATCGCAAAAGACCTTTCTTAATTTTGTCGATAATGCTTAACTCAGCCTTGCATTCTGCTCTAATTTCGACATTAGGGCACCTATCATACATTGTTTTTCCGCACATTCGCCTGAGGGATCGCATTTCAACAGCATTCAGTCTACTTTCGTCCCTTTTTTTCCAACTCCATGCTTCGCTTCCATACATTAGGGTTGGTACCAGAACTCCATTATGAACTGCTAATTTAGCCTCTTGCGATAGACACTTATTTGCTACGACAGACTTTAAGGCACCATTAACTCTGTTACCGGCACTAACCCTCCTTTCAATATCCTTGTCCATATTTCCATCTCTAGTAAACATACTACCCAGATATACAAATTCTTCGACCTGTTTCAAACTATCTCCATTTACTACAATCTTACATTCAGTCATAGTTACATTTCTTTCAAAGACCATGACGTTCGACTTTTGCACATTCATTAGCAAATCACTCTCCTTGCACACTTCGTAAACCTTTGTAACCAAGGATTGCAGTTCCTCTTCGCTGTCAGCTAGGAGGACTGCGTCATCGGCGTACAGAAGGCAACTGACAGTAAGATTACTCATTTTCGCTCCCACATCCATACTTTTCAATTCTCTCATACATTTATCCATGTATATGTTGAATAACCACGGTGACATTACACATCCCTGTTTGACTCCTTTAGGGATGTCAAACCAGGAAGTTAATGACCCATTTACCCTTACACACGCTACACTATCTTTGTACAAGGAAGCAATAGCGCGGACAAGGTTGTCACTCACTCCATACTCCGATAGAACCATCCATAATTTTTTCCTATCAACTCGATCAAATGCTTTTTGCAAATCAACAAAAGCGCAAAAAAGCTTCTGGTTTTTCGCCAAAAACTTTTCTGTCATATTGCGTAATGCAAATATTTGATCCATACATCCTCTACCATTCATAAATCCACTCTGTACATCCCATACTTTCTCCTTGGTCACGTTTCTTACTCTTTCTATCAGTATTCTTCCATACATTTTGCCGACAGCGCTCAGAAGACTGATAGCTCTGTAATTCCCACACTCCACCTTAGAACCCTTTCCCTTGTATAACGGCATAACAACTGCCCTCCTCCAATCAGGTGGAGTCCTTTCCTCCTTGAGACACAAGTTAAAAAGTTAATGTAGCCATGTGAGAATTAATTTGCCACCCGACTTAATAAACTCTGCTGCAATACAGTCATACCCTTGCGCTTTACCATTCCGCATACATTTGACAACGCTGATAATTTCTTTCATACTAATCTGACTTACCTCATCATTTGCGTTCAGACACACCTCGGATAATGTCGATACATCGGCACCGCCCGAGTTACCAGTGTGCGATTCATAAACTTCCTCAAAGTATTCCTTCCATCTCTCTTTTATTCCACTCTCACTAGTCACCATTTTTCCATCCTTATCTTTAACAACTGTCATGCCTCCGCTTTCACTGCTACTCCTGGAGTTTTTCACAGCTTTCCAGAAAACTTTAATGTTTTCATGGAAATTGTGTGTCATTTTCATTCCTTCTTCATCCTTTAATTTTTTCTTCCGTTCACATACACCCTGCTTAACCTTTTTCTTACTTTCACCATACACGCGTTTAGCCGATTCATATTCAATTGTATTCTTTTTTACAGCAAGCAAATTTATCCACGCATCCTTCTTTTCTTTAACGAGTTTTTTGACTTCGTCGTCCCACCACGCATCACCTTTCTTTCTCCCTAGCGTTGTCACACCGCACACTTCTTTCGCCGCCTCGCACATACTTATTTTCAAACACTCCCACATATCGTTTATACCCATACATTCTACATCTTTTTCGTTCAGTCTGTGACTCACAGATCTTTCAAAATTATCTTTTATGTCAGCATTTTGCAGTTTTTCAACTTTGACTCTAGAAGGAGCCTGAACTTTGTTTGTTTGGGACCGCCATCCCTTAAACAGAATCACCCTTGAGACCACTAAAAAATGGTCTGATTCCATCTCGGCCCCTCTGTACACACGTGTGTCGACAGTTACAGGCTTCAATCTAGAGTCAATGATGACATAATCGATAATCGACCTTTCATTTCCTCTCTCCCATGTGTATTGGTGGATTCCTTTATGTTCGAAAAATGTATTTGATACAAACAGGTTCCATTCCAGGCATACCTCTAGCAGTCTTTTCCCATTGTCATTCACTCTTGCATCCCCAAACATACCTAGAGCTGACTCCAGCCCATCTCTCCTTGTTCCCACCCAACCATTAAGATCTCCAGCCAAAACTATCCTTTCGCTATCTTTTTTCCCATTCATCACATTCATTAGACTCGTCCAAAACTCGTCCTTCTCAGATTCACAGTCGGAGTTGACAGGAGCGTATCCTATGATAACAAGCAATCTTGTCAGTCCGACCTTAAATCTGACAAACATGAGTCTCTCACTTACAAATTCATATTCATTCATGCCCTCTATCATTCTTGGCGATAGAAACGCAGCAACACCCCGGCAAGCTCTGTCCGTCTCAGGGAGACCGGACCAGAGAACCAGAGTATCACCGTGCTCCATCGAACCACTCCCTTTCTTCCAAGTCTCAGAGACACACAATAAATCTATACATTTATTCTTCATTATATCACACAGTTCATTCATCTTATCAGTCATACGTCCTCTTACATTCCAAGTGGCAATTCTACATTCCTGAGAATTCCTCCTCTTTGCGCCCCCCCGAGAGAAGCGACCTGATGGGTTGCGAGCCTCATCGCGGTCAGCTAGCGGCATTCTCCCATTCTACCATGACATTAAAACTAACTTATAACTTAACATTCTTCCCACATAATACTAAAAATATACACTTAATTAATTATCGACATTATATTGTACTATTTAATATTAATTATTATACCCCCTCATACTATGCTACCTAAATGCTCAACTATAATAAATGAAAACAATGACCAAAATAGATTATTTCTAAGACTTACAGTATAAGTATTCACAGAAGTATCTAACACTAAAATCCACAAAATAACGTCATTTACACAACAATAGCAGTCATTTAAAACTAATGGTGTCTCTATTGTGTACCGAGCGTGTACATTTCTGCTGGAAGCTCGAGTCGCCGCGCGCCGGTGCCACGTGAGTCCCAGATGTTCCAGCTGTTGATTGTCGCTCAGTACAGCACCCGTCTGCATAGGCTTTCAAGGAAGCTAAAACTTCCCGCGCCTTACCTCGCCTCGGTCCGCGGTTTGGGAATCGCACTTTTGCAGGTGTCAAACAATACCCCAACTAAGTAGCCCCCTTTTCACTTATTGTTTATTGCTAATCCACACATTATTGCCTCAAAAATATAAATATAAACTCATTCAAATTACACTGGCAACGTTTTATCTCCTAGGGTGGAATACAAACTCTGATGGCTTATGTATAAATCCCTGCACAACGCTGCTCCGGAATATCAAGGGTATATATGCATTCCAGATGAACTAGCTGACAGGCGTCTTGTGGTTAGATCAGCTACGTCTAAGACGGGAAAAAAGTTATTATACCTCTATGCAAACAGCGCACTAAATTCAGTGAACGCGCATTTACGGTCGCA
This sequence comes from Micrasema longulum, assembly GCF_059751315.1. NCBI lineage: Eukaryota > Metazoa > Arthropoda > Insecta > Trichoptera > Brachycentridae > Micrasema > Micrasema longulum. The sequence continues at coordinate 104,671 of NW_028277558.1, forward strand.
GACCCTATGACATGAAATGCTCTCCCAGTAGAGGTGCGAGGCTGCGAGAGCGAAGTGATGTTCCGGGAAGAACTTAAAAACTCACTTGTTTTCTAGATCATTTGAATAAATCCGTAGCATGTGATAACAAAATAAATTGTTTTCATTAAATTACAAATTTAAAAGCTTCAATTAAATTTAAGCACTTTGTAAAGCGTCCTCGAGGTATTATATTCCGAAAGTGGTGCTGTATAAGTTATCCATAATAATAATGATATTAACTCAATGTCTTGGACATCAATGCGTTATATTTGTGCATTCCGAAAGCGTTAGCTATGCTGTAACCGTAACATGTGGCAACTTCTTCAAGCAGTTCCAGGAATTTCACACACACAGAAAAAAAAACAGTCTTAACGCTGTGCAACACTTTGAATATTGTAAAGTAATAATGTAATGTTACTGTAACTGTTTTCTTTTACACATATTTTGTTTTCAACTTAAGTAAACCTCACTGTTTTATAAAATCACACACTTTGTCAAAATTTGAAGGGTAAATGTTTAAAATGTCCAGAGGAAACAATTTAAACTCCGGAGTAACTTCACAACGCACCCGGTCGCCACCGAGCGCCGAGGCAATATCAAATACAAATAATAAAGGGTTAAAAGTAAATAATATGGAAATATTTCACATTAGAAAAGCTTAAAGTTCCTTTGATCAATAATCAAACAACCTTTCAATATAGCCCGTTATAAGATGCTCCATTGTAATAATCACCCTAAACCTATTCAACTCACGCCCCCCCCTTCATCCCCTCCCTCTTTTTCCAACTATTTCTCAAACAACATAAAATACTTTCAAAATCTAATCAGTGCATGTTTGTCCTAATCCGTGCATGCGCTTATTAAAATGCATGTCGTGTTGGTTTTATATTTTTGTGCAACGACTATGGTGAAGACATCTTCACTATACACCTGGTGGGTTTTGTATGTTGGTTTAATTAGTGTCCTGACGAAGAGACGGTTGCGTCTCGAAACCGGTAGACATAGAAAAGTATGTAAGTGGTTATATACAAATATTTGGTAACATTTAGTTGAAATAAAATATTTACCCGAGCTATCCTCGAAGCACTCTTCCTTAACTTGAGAACATAACTTATCATACTTGTTTTTATGAAATTTATGTTCTTTTTTGAGATTTTTTTCACATTTGATTTCAGTATTTGAAATACTAATTTTCTTCAGTTTTTCTAGAATAATCGAATCGTCGCTTAGTCCGTCATTCACATCTTGTTCCTGGCTTTGAACGAATTCATCAGAAAATTCAATCGAAGGCTCCTGCTTTACTCTTTCAAGTTCCGAGACCATGTCTCGCATAAAGTTCTTAGGAGAATCATAATTGTTGGAATAGAAAATATCGACCTTTGTTTCAGATGCTTCGCTGGTTGAGACATCAACTCTCAGGGTATTCGAAACAGTGAGCTGTATGCAATTGAGGGGGATTTTTATATCTTTGTTTTCCACTGTAATCTGGTGTATTGAGTATTTTTGAAGAAGTATTTTACTTTGCAGGCACATTTCACGAAAAATTTCTAACCTTCTCATGAAATTAGCGCAGTATAAACAGAGCCATTTGATCGAACTTTCGCAAGGAGAGCTTTCCTGAAATTGTAAGTTAGTTGAAAACCGAGACATATATGTAGAAATGTATAAAAAAACTCAAAATATTATAGCTAGAAAATAAATGTCTAAGAAGTATAAAAACCACAACCCTAGACGAGTGTTTTCGGCTCAGTGGCTGTTCTCAAGGAAACGTTTGAAAAAGAAATCGAGGGGAGATAATTCCTCCTTGTCGTGTAGAAGAGGTTCTGGGGTGGCATTCCAAACGCTCTCGCGGCCGTATTTATTTATTCTTTTACATTGTTTGTATTATTTTTTTAATACAGAATAATGTTCCATCACTGGGGTGTCCCGTGCCGAGGGAAACAAATACAAATGTGAATTACAAATTTGAAACATACCTTAAATTAGTTGTTTAACAAAGTTAAAGTAATAGTTAATTTTAAAAAACGTAATAAATCTAATTAACCTAATTATCATTAACATAATAAACAAAATAAACTAAAATAATCATAAAAAACATAACCAATTTATACAGACCAATAGATCAAATTTCATAAAGAATACATACATTTTACCAATACGGCTTGATCCACTCATCGATCCGTGCGGAACCCACCTCCACTATCCATTTCTTAATAGCAATTTTATATTGTGAGTACTTACTAATTGTCCTTATGGATAATGGAAGTAGATTGTACACTTTAACCGAGTAGTAGGCCAATCCTCTTTGACCGAAGGTTGTATTAATTTTTAATTTTTGCAGCATCAGGGTGGGGTATCTAGTAACTCTATTTACATACGCGAGATTTAGAGAGACCCTATTTATATCACAATTACACAACTGAACACAAACTCCTAAACAAATACACATAAACACACCTCTACACTCACTCTCATACAAATACCCATAAACACACCTTTTTGCTATACCACAATTTAATATGTATGATTTTTATTTAGAAACTTCGCTGGTCTGTCCGTAAACCGTATCTTTTTCATGTTATTATATCATTGTCGACTGTTTGTTTCTGTAAAATAAATAAATCAATACAAAATACACGGGAAAAACTGTTTTCTCGTACCGCGAGAGCGGTTCAGAATAGCACCCCAGTAGTACGAAACAAACTTCTGAAATAAATTTATTTTATAAACAGGTTTCACTAGTAAGGACCCATAAACTAATTTAGTAGAAAAAACATTTTCTATATTTAGTATTAAAACATTTAAAAAAAAGGAAAATTACTACCTTTATTCCTCCCATTGAGTTTTATATTTATAGACCAAAATAACCAAAACAGCTAGATATATTATTAATTTATATATATATACCTTTGATAATAGTTCTAATAGACCATCGTATTTGTTATCAACGCGTAATAATTTAACTCTGATTTGCAAACAGCAGATACAGTAACCGATGTCGTCACAACTCATATTTGGTTAAGCGTCTTGAGCCGTTTTAAAAAAGAACCATGAATGTCGACAAATAACTACGTTGTAGTTCTATTTTACTAGGAATACACTGCCTATTGTAAACACTAATCTCGCTCTGACATTTATTGGCCATAGAAAATCGACATTTTATCATAGACTATAAATGTATTTATGTATAAACATAAACTATAGTTTTTTCTTTTTAATTTAGGAAAATAATGCTGTAATAAAAAAAAAAACAGGTTGTATCTAAGTGTTACCCTGTTGTGTTGTAAGAAAAATCGTTACTCTCATTTTAGCTGGGTACATCTAAAATATAGCAAATATTTCGTTGCTTTCGGCAATTTGAAAAAAAAAAATAGCATGTAACAATGATACTTACTTATGTAGTAGAGTATGAGTACAGCAGATCATTTTTTTTAAACCTCCGTAGTTCTGATGCTTATCATTAATTAGCTTTCGTCAATGTCAATGTTTGTGATGTTATTTTAAATACAAAAAATGTTATTAATTTGTTTTCAGAACCAAAAGTTTTGCGATTACATTGTACGTGTCTGTGCATTACAAATTATGTATAGGTGTAATTAGTTAATGTTCCTTTAATTATGTTTATTTGATTATATTATCAAAATGTTGAATTAGTCAACTATATTAAGAAAATCCCTTTCCTCTACTCCTCCACTCTATTTCCTCATTCCTTAACTTTAAGAGCTCTTTTTTTTTCTCATGTCATAAAGGATTTTTCTCCTGTATTACATGTTCTCTCATTATATTTGTGAAAAACTTTAACTGTATGTATGCACTATTTTTCACATTTTGTATTCTTATATAACTGTTGTTTTTCCTTAATAAATAAAAAAATATATATATAGGTAAAAAGATTATCTGCGGAAAGAGAGTCAGAGATTAAACGGATATCCGGTAATTATCCGGTATCCGGCCTAGTAGCTCAATATCCGGCGGATACCTAATATATAATTAGCTCAATATCCGGCGGATAACTAATATATAATTAACTGAGAAAATTTCATGAAATCAACGCCATTAACCCAATTTATTGATATCATTTAGGAAAAGGGAAGTAAACCTCATTATTTGAAAAAGTGTGTTTTTTTTGCATAAAAACATTTGTCAGCCAGCGTTCAGCACACAGAAAAGGAATTTTACTCGTGAATTAAAAAATATCAGAAACTATTTTTTAATTAAAAATGTGTTAGCGTGAATAAAGTAAAGCGTAAGAGGTGAAACTGCCCAATACCATTATAATAATTTAAAAAATAAACTTTTTGACAGTTGGAGTTCGGTGTCTCAGGAGGCCTCTTTGTAATAAAAAGATCTTCCGATGTACTATAAGACGAAAAATAAGAAGATAAATCATGTTGACATGCATGATAATTTTACTTTTGTGGGTAATCGCCTTTTACCTGAACACGGTCAATATATTTATAAAGGAAGATACAAATAAAAACTAAATACGTAACCTTAGAAAAACTGTTTATTATTGAAAGACATCCGGCTATCTAACTTAGGGGCACGCCGAATATCCCGTATTTGGCCAAACCACCGCCTGTTTCATCATTAGTGGAAATATCATCTTAAGATAAATAATAAACTGTAAAAGATAATTTAAAACTAATTTACAATAGAAAATACTATTAATTTGATTTTTAAGAATTCATTTATTGTCGCATCGTCAAATAATCCAATTTTCGTATGGAGTGTGTGAAAAATCGTTTGAACCCTTTGTTCTACATACTAAAACAAATTTAAAACGGACATCGTTTACATGCGAAATTTGCTGTATTTTATAGATAAAGTAAAAACCCACACTCTTAATCACTCTGAAGTAAAACCATTTATTCGCTCGGAATGCCATTTCTTTTCCAAATCAAGGGGCATCTTAAGTCTAATAAATTAGCTTATAGTGGCTTGAAACCGTCTGCGTGTTCTGTGTGCGATCATTAATTCAGAAAATGATTTCATACAAACGCGTTCACACTAGAAACCACCCTTTCCACTGTAACGCATACATCGAGCTCGGATATTAGAAAAAACACGAACGCATCCATTCTAAGCCATATTTGTGCGATGTTTAGAGTGGGAAATTCTGATGATGAGTCACGCGGGAGAGAAACCTTACGCTTGTTCAGAATGCAGTTAAACAAGCGTTAGATCAACTCTTTTGAGGAGATACCAACTTATTCATAAAATACGGTACTGATTATCATTAGAAAAATATGTATTTCTGAAATAGTCCTTGATGTTTTTCATTCACAGATACAATACAAATTCTTAAGTAGACAACAAGAGTTGTAAAAGTGTCTTCTATAGAATGTCCGTGTAGTAAAAACAATACGATTGAAAGATTTTTTAAATTAGAAATATAAGAAATAAAAATACTTTGAAATGGATCAAATTAAATACGAAAGATAACATTGACATGATTCGATCATGAATATACATTAAATACTAGTGATCAATTTATACAAATATATAAAGTAGAAATGTCGAATTGGCGCAGGTTTGGTTAAATTGTAAAAGGGTCGCGGTGTTCGAGCTGAATCAAGAAATAGGTTCATCATTTTTCTGCGCGCGCCACTTCGTCACAGTGGAGAGTTTTTCGGCCACGTGCTTACGTTTGTGCTTCCTCAGCCCGCCCGGCTGCTTGAACAAGGATCCGCATTCGTTGCAGGAGTACCGCTGTTCCCCGGTGTGGACGAGCTTGTGCCGCCGCAGGCCGCAGGTTTCCACGAACGACTTCCCGCACACGTCACACGAAAACGGCTTCTCGCCGGTGTGTATTCTCGTGTGCTTTTTCAAATAGCCGGCTTCTGTGTAAGAGTTCCCGCAAATGTTGCAAGTGAACGGGCGCTCTCCGGTATGCACGCGCTTGTGGCAGTTGAAATTACCGGCCTGCCGGAAGGAGCGTCCGCACACATCGCAAGTGAAAGGTTTCTCCCCGGTGTGCGTCGACTTGTGGTTGTTGAGCTGTCCTATGAGCTTGAAGGCCTTCCCGCATTCTTCACACGAGAACGGCCTTTCCTCTTTGTGGCTCAGTTTGTGGTACTTCAGTTTAGAGAGTTGAGCGAACGACAGACCGCATTCGTCGCACGTGAACGTGATCTCGTTCATGTGAATCATTTCGTGGCGTTTGAGATACGTCTTGTCTACGAAAGATTTGCCGCAAGTTTTGCACTCGTGCGGTCTGTCTCCCGTGTGCAGTTTCCTGTGTTTTTGCAGATTCTTTTCGAAGAGAAAAGACGAACTGCACAAGTCGCAAGGGAACGGTCTCTCCGGGAGATGCGTCCTCTTGTGTCCTCGGAGGATGTGAGCCTTTTTAAATGTTTTTCCACACTCGTCACAGGCGAAGGGTCTCTCTCCCGTGTGGTCCAACATGTGTTCCTTGAGTTTACTCGGCGCGCTGAATGAGCGATCGCATACCTCGCAAACATTATCTATTTTCTCCGTTGCAGATAAACAATTGCGATTTTTTAACATGTCCGGTTGCGGAAATAACTTTCCACGAGTAGGACGAGATGTACTCTCGATAGAAACATTATTTTTCTTCTGTAGCTTCATTCTTAATTTATTCGTTTCCTCGGTTTGTCTAGGCGAGTCGCGTTTCTTTTTAACGTACACTAATGGGAGTGATCTCTTCCGTTTTCCGAGGGTTTTATTTTTGACCATTTGAGCTAATTGACACAAGGCGATGTTTTCTCCTAAAACAACGAAAAATATTACACAATTTGAAACACATTATTTGTCATACTCTAAAAATACCAAAATGTTTATTGATCATACAACAAATATTGAAAATAATTTATACACATTTTAAAATTGGATATCGGTTCAGATTATTACAAATATGTCCACAAATCATAATTAATGCCCAAGACAAACTGCCGGTCGCCGACGCCAGGTATTTTATGTAGGTAACTAACACATTCTCAAATACCGCCTAATATTTTTCAAAAAATTTAAAATTCGCAGCATGGACCATTTTGCACGTATCAGGCGCGTAGGACCAAGTTTGCATGCATCATGCTGTGTCCGAAAGTCTGCCATACACCTCCCCCCCTACCCGAAATCCCGCCTGCGTGCATGCATGAAGTGGTCGCGTAATATTGCTAGACCGCTGTGTGGGTATGCAGACGACTGTAGATATATATTGTTGTTACCAACAATATACCTACATTCCTTACACACATGAAATGTGTGAAATGTGCTCTCTTAAATGTTCTTCATCTCAGTTGTAATATGTTAATATAAACAGCTTCCCAGGGAGTTCCTAGTCCTTGTTTACAAAAATTTGCACCAACTCAAAATATTGTTGATAAATCCACCTGGTCCATGAAGAAGTATAGAAATTTAAAAAAATACATTTTTAGGCGTTGCCTAGTATGTAGGTGAAATAATTTAATTAGATACCCGCATAAATAAAGGTTTCAGCTCTTAAACTTCACAAACATCAACAGATAAAATAATTGAAGGAATATAGACGTTCAAATATGGGCAGAATGGTGAATGTTACACAATGTGTAAAGTGGCCACTTAAACCAGCCATTGATAGGTCTTAAGCCCTGTAGATGCCTAGAATTCTATATCATCTTCTCTTAAATGTTCTTCATCTCTGTGGTAATATGTTCACATGAAATGTGATACCGCCCTATTCCCTTTCAATCCCAGCAGTATTTTGACACTTTAAAACGACGCAACACGGCGTAGCTGAATTTAAATCGGCAATTGCGCACTAAGCGACGTCTACAGAGTAACTAATTCTATGCAGCCAACTGACCTGCAGAGTCGTCCTCCGACGTTTCTTTCTTGATGTCCTTAAAGCAGTCCAAATCACTCTGGTCCAACAGTTCACCTAGACTTTCTGCGCTGTTCTCTCCCCCCGCCATAAACACTTCGAACGAATCTGCTATAGCGTCTATTTCATCATTATCCGAATACTTGAAGGCACATTCGTCTCCTTCCTCTTTGATATCCGATTTCAACACGATGTCCATATTTTCTGCGGTGTTTTTGAGATATTTGAAGTCGTTAACAAAGGAAGTGACGCTAACAGCGCTCTCAAAAGAGTCTTCAAAGTCGTACGTCAGAACATCTATGCAGAGAGTGTTTGAAAGAGATGGCTCGGCTCTGAGAATAATTTTTTGTCTCTCGTTTTTGAAGTACGATGTGTCAATCTGTAAACACAAAAATAAACACAAAAAATAAAGATAATGGTTCAGAGTGACGAATTTATTTTTATCAAATGAGATCGAGATTCGCATGCCGAATTGCAGAACTAGAAACTGCCAATTATTCAGTTCTTGAGCTACTGGCGTGATATATAAACCCAATTTAACACCTTAAATATTCCGTTTTATTTTAAATTATATATATATATATATATATATATATTAGTCGGCCTCGTTGCGTAGTGGTCAGCGCGTTAGCCTACCATACAAGAGGTCTCGGGTTTTATTTCCGACATGGTTGACTAGAAATAATTATATTTAAAAAAATGTGTTTTTACACTAGAATATTTTCATAATTCCTGGACTGGTACCTGAAGCGTAAGACTGATCATCTTACCTTTATGCAACAAAAGTGATCCAGATACACTGCGATAGATGTACCAATGCAGTGCCCTATGCACCATTCGGTGCGGAAAGGGAATGATGACGTTGATGATGATATATATATTTTTAAATAAAAATAAAATTTAATTTGAAAAAAAAGAAAATGAAGAATTGTAAGGAGTAAAGAGCATTAAATCACCATAACGGGAATTCAAACTGCAATCTATTGCGTGGCAGGCAAACGCGCTGACCATTAGACAAAAGTATTGCTTACCAATTTTCCATTTAGTTGATTGGCCAAATATTCTTCTAGCACCCGCTCGACTTTCAAACATCGCTGTTTAAAGGTTGCCATACTTTTCAGACTATGGAAACATGTGTGACAAACTTTAGTACTAAAACCGCAGGCCTGCATCTGTGGAAACATCGAGATAACATTAGTAAATAATTTTATACAGACCAACGAAAGCGCAACAAAACAGAAAGCTCGAAGCAAATCATAAATCTGATGGCAGCTAATTGAAGAGTCCTAAGCCAAAATTTATGAATTTTAAAGCTAAAATTATAATGAAATCACAATAGGAGAAATATAACTTTTTTAACATTTTCCTGACAAAACATTAAAAAATTACACATGATCCGAACGGGGGGGACCAAACGACCCCCGCGCCTACTTGTATATGGCGTCAGGAGAATAAAACGTTGGAAGTGTTTATGACCGTGAAATAATACTTCGAGTTATCGAATTAAAATTGGTCCATGGGGATTCGAATACCCCCCTTCGGTCCGGCTAGGTTCAAGTAATAAGGTTCTATGAAATACTGTCTAGTAAAAGATATTTTTTTTGCTACTTATTGGTAGCATAAAAAATATTTTTTTATTTTTTATTGTGAATTACCGCAGAAAACGGTCATTGCATTGGGCACGCCCCTAATACATTAAGATTCATGTTTATTTTCAACTTTGTTCGTAAACATTAAAAATTTTATGGAACTCATCACGTCACAACTATTACACACATGACATGTATTAATTATACATGTCGCGTTTTTTTAGTGACGTAGTTCAGCTTCGTCTTCAAAGGCGTCAAAATTTACAATAATCTCCCCAATGAACTAAAAACTATAAAACCAATACATATATGAATAAATTCAAAGTAAATAAATTTTTTGGACAAGTGTAAAAACTGCATTAAATTTTAATTAGTATGAATGTATTATTATACTCTGTTTTTATGTTTATTTATATATCCTATGTTTTTGTTTTTTTTCTAATGTACCGTATATTAAACATTATATAAACTCTACTAAATAAATAACTATAACAGTGTAAGTCACTCTCCAAGCACAAGAGTTAGTTCCTTTTTTTGGTGAGTTACAGTGATAACATTTACTAGATGTATAAAAGTAGATTTGTATAGAATAAAAAAAAACCTGTACCATTTAAGAAATTTATTAATAAAAAATTTTTTCTTAAGATCTATTCACAATATTATTTTTTGGTCTTTATTCAATAAAACACACACATTATTACAATATTAATACATCATAAAAAGAAAAAAAAGTATTAAAACAAATTTTGTACCGATAAACTATTAAATTTAAATTTAAATTAAACATTTATCTTCAATTTTATCTACAAAGTTATATTAAGTTTTTTATGTGAAAAATAGAATATGCAGACAATTTTTCTCTAAGCATGTGCAATTGCAGGTTATCCATTAATATGCACATTTTTTTAAGCCAGTCAAAAAGCTTAGGAAAGCCCCGATAGATTGGAATTAACGATATATAAGATTTACAGCGTCTAGTCTGATAGATGAAAGCCCTGATAGATTGGACTTAACGATAAATAAGATTTACAGCGTCTAGTCTGATAGATGAAAAATCCTAAAAGATTGGAATTCACGATATATAAGATTTACAGCGTCTAGTCTGATAGATGAAATCCCTAAAATATTGGAATTCACGATATATAAGATTTACAGCGTCTAGTCTGATAGATGAAAGCCCTGATATATTGGAATTAACGATAAATAAGATTTACAGCGTCTAGTCTGATAGATGAAATCCCTAAAATATTGGAATTCACGATATATAAGATTTACAGCGTCTAGTCTGATAGATGAAATCCCTAAAATATTGGAATTCACGATATATAAGATTTACAGCGCCTAGTCTGATAGATGAAAGCCCCGATAGATTGGAATTAACGATAAATAAGATTTACAGCGTCTAGTCTGATAGATGAAATCCCTAAAATATTGGAATTCACGATATATAAGATTTACAGCGTCTAGTCTGATAGATGAAATCCCTAAAATATTGGAATTCACGATATATAAGATTTACAGCGTCTAGTCTGATAGATGAAAGCCCTGATAGATTGGAATTAACGATAAATAAGATTTACAGCGTCTAGTCTGATAGATGAAATCCCTAAAATATTGGAATTCACGATATATAAGATTTACAGCGTCTAGTCTGATAGATGAAATCCCTAAAATATTGGAATTCACGATATATAAGATTTACAGCGTCTAGTCTGATAGATGAAATCCCTAAAATATTGGAATTCACGATATATAAGATTTACAGCGTCTAGTCTGATAGATGAAAGCCCTGATAGATTGGAATTAACGATAAATAAGATTTACAGCGTCTAGTCTGATAGATGAAATCCCTAAAATATTGGAATTCACGATATATAAGATTTACAGCGTCTAGTCTGATAGATGAAATCCCTAAAATATTGGAATTCACGATATATAAGATTTACAGCGCCTAGTCTGATAGATGAAAGCCCTGATAGATTGGAATTAACGATATATAAGATTCACAGCGTCTAGTCTATATCGTTAATTCCAATTTATCAGGGCTGTCATAAGCTGGTTGACTGGCTTAAAAAATGTGTATATTAATGGGTAACCTGCAATTGAACATGCTTAAAAAAATGTGTGCATGTTCTATTTTTCACACAAAAAACTTAATTTTACTTTGTAGATAAAATTAAAAATAAATGTTAACTTTTTATTGTAATATGGGCCCTGGATATTAAAATAATGATTTAAAAAAGCATCTCTGATTCGCTTGTCAAGAAACACTATTTTTATACTAAAATGAATAAATTAAAAATACTTATGATAGTGCGATATATCTCATTACTTTTTGTGTGATAAAGTATTACATAATTTACTGTTAAATATAAGGAAGACAAAAAAAGCAATTATTTATCAACTAAAATATAATTTTCGGTAACTTTGGCTATATAAAGTAAAAAATTTAATGCCTTGAAAACTGTTAACATTTTACTGAATATGATTTGCCTATATTTGTAACTGTGCGACCGATTTTCAAGTGTAAGTTTATTTGCTTTATTTTTAATAAAAATATTTAAATATTAATAATATAACAAATTATTTGTGTACCATTACCTACGCAAATAATATGTATGTTACTAATGTTACGGGGAAGCCGCCAATTGTACCTAATGTAAGGTATATATAATACGTATCTTATAATTTTATAAATGTCTGTTGGCTTTCCAACAGAATAAAATAAATCAATCTATTTTTAAAGAAATCTCACCCCAGGACTGATTACAAGCCCAAACGACTCTTCGTGCTCCTTGTCTAATTGTATTAAAGAACTCTGAGTGGCTAGACAGCACCTACAAACGCTTAAATCACTCATTTTATGCTCAAGACTCAATATGAAATGAATGAATTAATCAAACGTCAAAAATTAACACAGATCGTGGCATCTTATTTTCAGCACATTAAAACAAACTGCCGTCAATTTAATACTTGACAATACATTGGTTCGATTTGAATTCTTGTCACAAGTAAATATCCATTACAACATAGATTATTCACTAGTAATTATCACAATTGTACATTTTACAATTTCCCATAGAAACATTCCCGAAAGTCACTCATTGACCGACATTTTGATAACGTTACTAAGGGCTGGAACGTTTTCACGTCTCGCGCGCGCCATTTTGTTTAGCTTCTAGTCGCTTGTTAGTATTTACAAACCAAGAAAAAATCATTATTAATTTACCCTTTTTCTTTCTTTTACCTGCCAAAATGTGTATTTATTGTGTATGAAAATGTGTTTTTATTACAGGTTGAAAAGTTTTTTTATATTTATTTATTTGCAACTTCAAGTACAAAGAATAAGCACTTTGGCGGACTAATTGCTAAAAGCAAAACCTAATAATTAAGAGACGATATTATTATTATTATGTTTAAATTTTATTATTATTCTGCATATAAAAATATCTGCCTTGAGCATGTACATATCCATAGCAAGCCAGACTTCACACAATCTGGAAAAATCTATTACTATAATCCACGAAAACGTCGGTAAAAGATTATAGGAATTGTTGTGTTATTAACCATGATTATTTTTATTATATTTGAGAACAAATTAATAATGTTTGACTTTCTTTTCAAGATCTACCGGAATGTTATTAAAATACTTAATTTGTTGTTTTTATGAAACACATGTTCAAACCATCGCAGTACAATAGTACAAAAATCTAAATTTGATCGATAATGCTTGTCTTCAATAATGCATACTTCCGTCATAGACATTTTTATCTAGCCATGCTAAAAATGCTCTCCTTTTCTGTTGTGACATTAGGTACTTAATAAAATAAACTTTGCCATAGTTTGATAAAAATGAAAAAAATAACAGCTGGATGGCTATTACCAGTAGTACCATATAATGAACACTTCAAAATGTTAAATTTTTTTAAGCCTTGAAGTATAAAATATAAGTGCTATGGCAGGCTCATTTCTAAAAGCAATATCTTACAGCCAACAAAAAAACAGACTGGTCAAAATATATGTAGGAATTGATGCCTGAGGAAAGCAAATAATAACAATTATGCTATATTTATGTGGGTACTTTATTTTGTTAGTTAAAAGCAATTTATTATATTATTACAAGTTGATGTTATCGTGTCACGCTTAAAAAAACGATTATAACAGCTAAACGTAGCGGATGATGAGTTTTTCGAGATAATTGAAACCAAGTACGGCGTAAGACGTTAGATGACTTTGTGAAGAGGACGTGCGACCTGATTTTTCTTCCTACAAAAGGAATTCCCGTATTTTATCCCTGGACTATGGCCCCAGAGGGATAATTTGTTTTTTATACATTATGGATATTCACCACTGGCATATCTCGGTTTGTTTTTATAGATAAATATGTAAATCGAGGTAGGACCACACAAAAATCCACGAAAGCGCCTAGTTTATCGCCTCTACCGTCGTCGGATGAACAATATACAAATATAACTATTTCTGAAAAAAGCAAACGTACAGATACTGAAAAATTCTTTCATTAACAAACAAACACACAATAGTTTCATTCTTGAGGTATGGAAAACAGGAATACGAGATTTCGATACTATCGATTTTAGTTAGGAATTATCAGTCAGACGTACAGTTGTCTTTATCGCACATTATCCGAGGAGGTATCTGAGAGTATTAGAAAAACAATATTCAAATACCTATTCATCAAACCACTCTTCATCGCATATCATCTTAACTGCCAACGTTATGAAATAATATAAACATTTGATTACAGTTACATCACAGTTAATAAAAATGATAAATAATACATTAAAAAAAAATGGATTTTAAATATTTCAAGGTTTTCTTTATATTTTTACATTACAGTACACACCTTCTAGTCAGAAATAATTAATCGATTGATGGACTTCTCATGGCAAATGTATTTGGTTTTTGGAAGATTCTTGTCGAAATAAGATGACCTTGTTTTATGGAATGCATTTCTAGAAAGTCAAAATTAAGATTGCTTTTCTACGATCTTCGCGTTGTTCGATTTTTCAGCCATATGTTTCAGCAAATGCCTTTTTAAATAACTTTTCACCGAGCAGGTGTATGTACATTCTGAGCACGCGAATGGCTTTTCATTCGTATGGGTCAACATGTGAACGCTCAAGTTTCCTGACCATGAACATTTAAAATGACACATAGAACACGAAAATGGTTTTTCTCTTGTATGCGTTAACATGTGCGATTTCATATAGCTTTTCCGTGATGATTTAAACTGGCATTGTGGGCATGAAAACAATTTTTCGCCAGTATGAGTGAACATGTGAGATTTTAAATTCTCTCTTCGTGTAAATTTGTAGTCACATTCCGAACATGAGAATGGCTTATCAATAGTATGAGTAAACATATGTAACTTTAAGTCTTTTTTTCGAGAGCATTTGAATTCACAGTCTGCGCATGAAAATGGTTTTTCACCGGTGTGTGTGAACATGTGAGACTTTAAATGTTCATTTCGGGAACATTTGTATTCACACATCGGACAAGGTATATTTTTTATCTTGCTTTTTCGAGATGGTAATTTATTCGTTCCTAGATACTTCTTTCTCATTCCACCTGATCCTGAAAACAATAAGAAATGTTATTTTCAATACAATAAATAAATGCGACGTTTATTTCAACAACCATTACGCCGTTTCCCCGTAAAGCTAAACAGATAGAATGCCATATCACTCTGTCTTTGCATACAGACTTCGCTTCCTCTACATTTATCCATCTATACATCTTATCTTGACCTTGAACTGATAGATGAATTTGTGTACCTCGGCTCGCTTATCTCGGCAGTTGCAGACCTGAGATTGGTCGCAGGATTCAAATGGGCAAAGAAGCGATAAACCGTTTGGAGAAGATTTGGCGAGATCGAGGTATATCAATAAACACAAAAAGCGGTTGATGGAAGCCCTGGTATTCTCTGTTTTCCTATATGGGGCTGAAACGTGGATAATGCTTGTCTATGAGAGGAAGAGGATCGATGCATTCGAGATGTGGTGTTGGAGAAGGCTGTTGTGTGTGCCTTGGACAGCCAGAAGGACGAATGCATCGATACTGGAAGAGCTCCATATTACAACTCGCCTATCAGTGGTGTGTTTGAGAAGGATACTGTCTATCTTTGGACATATTGCTAGACGTGAGCCAGACAATCTAGAAATGGCAATAATGTCTGGCCGAGTTGAAGGTAGGAGAAGCCGGGGTAGAATCCCATAGAGATGGACTGACGAAATAAAGGTGGCTACGGGGCTAAAATTTGATGAGTCGGTTTGTCGGGCTGAGGACAGACTGGAGTGGAACAGACTAATCAGAAGTGTTCATGTTGATCACGCGTTGAGGGACCGACTTGGAAGAAGACATTTTATCATACACGGACGCCGATAATTCAGATTTTTGTTATGTCCATCTTCAAGTATTTGCTGGATTTGGTCATGGTATGACTTTCTAGTTTTCTGCGTCCATCAAAATTTGCATAGTAAATTCTTTTAACCGTCCTTTCGCTGTCCATTCGCTCTACACGTCCAAACCACCGCAGCACTCCTTTCTCGATTTCGTCTATAACGCCTCAGCCTTACATAATGCACGGATTTCGACGTTTGTGCACCTTTCATACATAGTTAAACGTTTATTTCACATGAATAAAAAAAATATTAGTCGAATTTAAGGTAAATATACTGAGCATAATAATCCTGAGTACACCATATAAAAACAGCACGGAACTCACTTAGCAAAGTAGGGTTAGGTACGAACATCATTTTCTTGGCTGGATTTTCAGAATACGTTCTAGTCTTGGGTCGTTCCAAGCTACTGTTGGAACTTGGCATCGCTTCACAGGTACGGATAATAACTCGTTCAGAATTGCAAATCCCCGGTTCAGCTCTCACGATAGGAACACCTGGATTCTCGCTTCTGTGTGGACATAGTGCTCCTTTCGCAGTACGGAGAATATCTCTTTCTGTATCGTTAGTCCCCGGTTCAGCCTTTACGGTAGCAATACCTGGCTCCTCGCTTTTGTAAGGACATGGCGCCCCTTTTCCAGTATGGAAATTATGTCTTTCTACAACGACAGTCCCCGGTTCAGCCTTCACGGTAGCAACATCTGGCGCCTCGCCTTTGTCAAGACGTGGCGCTCCTTCCCCAGTATGAGGAATATCTCCTGTATCGTCACTCTCCGGTTCAGTCTTAACGGCAGGAAAACATGGCTCCTCACTTCTATAAATATCAATCTCACCATCGCTAGTCTCCGGTTCAGCCTTGATAATGGGAATTTCTAAATAGGTATCCGATTCATTTTTTATTGTGATTTCATAGGAACATGTTACTCTTTCACCTGAATCAAGGATACCTTCTTTAATGTCCGCTTTTCCTAAAACTGAAGCGTTATTCATAATTCCTCGGACTTTAACAGAGTTAAACAAATAAAAGTCCCTTTCTTCTAGTAAATACTCGCACGAGTAAACAATGTAATAAAAGTAACATAGATTGGAAGAATAACATTTTCATTATTTCACATCGAATTTGGCCACTGAATTATCAGTGTTAAATATTAAATCACTCAAATACGCCACATTCTTATAATTATTAAAATGTTACACGCGTAAAATAAAGCTGACAGTTCATTTCCAGCGGCCATTTTAGGTGTTGACATAGACAACAAAGTCGGGAATAAGAAAACGTTTTTCGGGGTACAAATGTGTACTAAAATATTTTAATCTGTCCGTTTATTTTTACTTTTACTCTGCTTATTTTTCTACATGGTGCGTTTGATTTTTGTAGCAGTTTTTTTAGACCAGGTCCCCAAACTTTTTTGTATGCAAGATCCATTAAACCCATTTTTTTTCTCCAAAGGTATTTTTAATTTCTCATCACGATTACGCAACTTGGTTTCAACAAAATAAACTTAAATAATCGTTCATAAAAAAAAAAGTTATTTTCCTTTTGTTATAAATAAAACAAAATTTTAAAAAACCTTTGTACTGTGTAACACTTCATGCCTCGATGCCCAAAATCCCCTGACTGTCAAACCGAATCATCCAAAGGGTCGAGAGTTTCAAATACCTGGGAATTTGTTACCGAAAATGGAAGCCTTAAAAAAGAACTGGGAGTGCGGCTAGGAATAGCAGGTGCCGCATTCAACAGTATGAAGGCTGTCTGGAGATCAGATATTTAAAACCCAATGCCGCCTATATAACGCCTGCGTAACACCTATTACTAGTACTGTAACTGATAGTCAGTGCTTGCTGAACATATCGGTCAAAGTAAGCTGTTTGACTGTCATCATCCGTTTTCGGGCAGCCAAGTCATTATTTTGCGAATCCTATGAATCAGTACGTTTCCGTCTTGATTTATTTTTCTGAAATTCTGAAAGAGATTCGGATAGTCGGAGATCAGATAATTGGAGTTCTACTGTACTACAGCAATGTATTAGAGTACAATATTTCCTTTTATTTATAAAAAAATAAATATTTGCGTTCTTATGTTTGCCCTAATATTTAAATTTTAAGGGAACGAGTCACAAACAATAATTAGAAAATGAGAACAAGAGATCAAAGTCAGAATAGAAATGGTGCGAGACTGATTTTTCAGGATGCGTGACCTTCTTTGCAGTAAAGACTTTAATTTAGACCTCCGAATTATGAAGACATCGAAACGTGGACACTCGCCCAAAGCACTTCAAAAAAGATTGAAGCCTTTGAAATGTGGTGCTACAGGAGGGTATTAAAAATCTTCCGGGTGGACAGTCTGAAACGATGACGTTCTCCGACAGATGGAAAAATATTGAGGTGCTGAGGACGATAAAGAAAAGAAAACTTGAGTACTTTGGGCATGTGACGAAAGGCCAAAAATATAACATTTTACAAGTCATTCTACAAGTAAGGATTGAAGGAAGACGCAGTGCAGGTAGAAGGCGCATATCTCGGCTAAAGAACTTGCGTGACGGTTCCATTGCAGCACTTGGTCCTTGTTCAGGGCAGCTGCCAACAAAGTGAGAATTGCTTCGATGATATCCAACCTCCATTGGGGAAAGGAACAATAAGAAGGAAATGAAAATCAGGTTGGGGTATGAACCTCGGTCTCTGATTGGTGAGTCCGCAACACTAGCCACGGGACCACAACCTGATTCGTTCACGGACGTTATTAACTCATTCACCGCGGTGCACACATACGTCTGTGAGCGCCTATGACATCACTACTACGCAATGCTCACAGCATGCGAGTAATTTATTATCAAAAAGGTTCATAGCTCAAGTATGGAGTTTATATATGGATGGTCGCTGACAAATAAGATGTTTAAGCTAATAAATAAAATATGTCAATTTTCAACACAGGGAAAGTGTGACAAAATAACACATTGCATGTCAATAGTATACAGAAAGCATTGGGCACTGTGTCGGTAATCTAAAAGCAGCGTGATTCGACCATCGGTTACGTAAATGTAAGGTGGTCAGTCTTGCGCTTCAGGTGCCAGTTCAGGAATAATGAAATATTGCAGTTTAAGCCTTTAAAATCAATATTTCACATCCAACCTGCCAGGGAACGCGCCAACCACCTCACAACGAGGCGGACTCACCTCCACTTAGTTTCCTTATTCAGGATTTTTACCTGAGAGCAGCCATCAAGTGGAAAACACGTGTCCAGGGTCCAGCAGCCTGATTCTGAGTCCGCGTGCTATCGCAAGTAAAAGCTGAAATTAACACGGCCGCACTTTACTTCGAACGTAAATTAAAATCCGTATTCTGGGTATTCCAAACGCTCGTGGCCGTATTATCTCGTGTTTTTTACATACATACGTGTTAAATTATCGCAAACTTAGAATCAGGCTGCTGGATCTATTTCACACATACAAGTGTATTCATGCGTGGACGCAGCCAAATACAAAATATGAATAAAACAAGGATTATTTTGAAAATTTTTATTAAAAACAAATTGTATAATATTATAATATCATGATATAAGAAATATTTAGAATTTCAAAGGCATTTTTGGTCAATCTTAAAAATTAGTATAATTTAGTTTAAAAATATAAATAACTAATGATACTTATGTCTATAACAGATTATAGTCAAGTTATTGTCAAGGTAACTTGGTTACTAGCAGCTAAGATAAATAACTTATAACCTACCTAAATAACTAAAAACAAATGCATGTTCAGATAATAACTATATGCCAGGGTTATTTCATAATATCCACTCATGCGGACAGATAACTTTCTTATTTTAAAAAAATATTTCACTTCCAATTGGACCGCAGTTGATGGTTTGAAGTAAATCTTATTTAAATTTATCGCAGCAGAGAGGGAAAATATTTTTGAGAAGGGAAAATGGAAGTCTAAGCATTTACGGGGTTTGTGACTTTTGAACGGTTTACAATATTGCTATATCTATTTTTGCATTAGGTGAACGACTTTGCTTCCGCTTTTGTAACTAGTGGTCGAAATTGTAGATCATACACGTCATGGAATAAACTTGGGCATCTATCAAATTAAGCTCATGGAATCATTAGTCAATTTGTGTCTGTATCAAGTTATTCTGGATTGAAAATGTTAGTTTACGAGTCAAATCTCGTCATTTGCGGGAGGTTTTAATTTGCTGCAACAATATTTATTTATATATACGCCCAATGGGCATTTTTAAGGACATATTTATACATAGAAAATTATTATAAAGTAAAGTAGAAAGACACAATGGTATACAGTAGACTCGGTGGGAGTGGAAGCGGAAGAGAGGTGTTTATTATTGAATTTGATTCAGTGATCGTTTGAAAGAAGACAACTTGTTATCGAAGAAATCAAGACTGGTATGTTTGTCGGCAGACCTGAGAATTCTGGGCAAAGGGGAATGAAAACCATAGTTAGTTCTATGGTTATCGGTATGAAAGAGTAAGTTTTATCTGAGGTTTCTAGTTGGGATATTTAATTTTATCGAGCTCAGTAGTTCAGGCGCATCAAAGAGTGAGTTGAGAATTTAAAATAGGACTAGGGGTCGGATTTATTTCACTCTCAAATACTTATGGTGAGGCCGCTATTAGAGAAACAAGGCGTCTAAAGTGGTTTCAAGGTTTTGATGTGTAGCTAGTACACATTGCGTCTAATAACTATAATATCTTTATAACTTATAATAAATATTGGGTTTAGATTTTCCGTGTTCCTCAATTACACATTTACGTATCGACTGACATAATTTGTTATTAGATAATAAGTACTTATTAGGCACAAAAAAAGCATTTTATCGGAAATCGGGGATAAATTACAAATATCATCAAAAGTATACTTTCAGTCAGTCACGTTGTCACATAGTCCAGTACTACGAGTATATAGCTACTTAATAGCTCTCTGAAAGTTCGCGCGGGCGCACGTTTTGCCCGAGTCATTAGCGATACCCAATGGTTTTTTCATGTTTTCAGCAGTTAGATTTAAAATATTATCATCTTTGAATTACATTATGTTTTTATTTTTATTGTATTTTTTTAAATTCACTAAAAAATAACACATTGCAGTTTAGTTTGAAAAAATACAATTTTTTTAAAATTATATCATTGGTAAATATGAATAATACCCAATCATGACAGTTCTTACAATTTTTCTGCAGTATATTTAGTATAGTCTTGTACAATAATTATATTTTAATGAAATTTCATTTTATCCATACATTTTTCAATTCCTCGCTTTAAAGTTTTCCTCAGTTTTACACTTTTTTGTTGCTCCCTTGAAAAACGTAAAACAGAGGTTTCCCTGTACTTGGAAATGTTGAAATGGAAAAGTCCTACCCCACTCGCCGTATTCTCCAAGAATCGCTTCCTCAGACTATATCTTGTTTCGATAAATGGCACACGGCCTGGCTGACCAGCACTTCCGGTCTTACGAAGAAGTCAAAAATTGGATCGATCCGTGGATCGCTTCGAAAGACAATCAGTTTTTTCAAAGTGGGATTCGTACGCTGCCCGAAAGATGGGAGTAAGTAGTGGTCAGCGATGACAAATACTTTAAATCATAAATGTATAACGTTTCTTACAATGAGGCCACGAATTTCAGAAAAAAAATGGCGGAAGTAAAGTAGTACACCTAATACATATTTTCCCTCGAATACGTTGTGCAAACTTAAATTATATGAATAACTCTTTTATTTTATTGGTTGATTATAAGAAATCGCCATTTGGCAATAAGCCCGCCAATGTACAATTTATATTATGTACAGAAAGTCAAATTAAAAAAATAAATATTGGAAGACAATATTGTTCAAACATAAAATTAATTTTTAAATCAAGGATAGTGTAACATATGCCGGTCCAGCCAGATTCTGGAACTCCTCCGACCAATCGAATCGTTCTATTTAAGGAAACTAGTCGTATTTCAAAAAATAAAATAGAAGTCTAAGAGTTTGCAGGTCTTCGACAGCTCATAAGTCCTGTAAATGCCTAGACTCGTCTAAAAATATTTGTATGTCCTCAGAATAGTGTTGAATAATAAAAACGTACACATTTGTAAATATAAAAAAAAAATTTTTTAAATAAAAAAACAAATATTTGCACTTATATAGGTCATTGAGCCGGCAATACCCGTTGAGTTTTAGGAGACAACATAAGTTGAGTATGTTTTTTTCCAAATTGAAAAATGAGCACCAGAAGTAATACAACATGGTGAAGGTTGGAAGTGATTCCAAAGAAAATTTTCTGCGCAGCAAGATATTGAGTTTGTTTTTACGTTACATGTAAAATTTTATATTTACAAGCCTTCAAAATGGAATCTGTTTGCATTCAATCGAGGGAATAAAGCTGCCTTTCGAATGGTGAATGTTAGTGTGTAAAGTGGCCACTTAAACCAGCCAATGACACGCCATAAACCTTGTAAATGCCTGGACTTCCATATTCCCTACTCTAAAATATTCTCCATCTCTGTTATAATCTGTTAATCTTAATGACTCCCTAGGGGATAAAATCCAGTCTTTTGTCTACGATCATTTGGACAAATTCAAAATATTGCAACAAATATTCGCTTTTTTTATTTCAATTCATAGTTGTACCACGCCTAAAAAAACATAAAATATTTTGTATCTCAACTCTTAAAAGACCCTCTGGAAACAGTGATGTAACATTGCGATATACATTTATCATCGGAGCATATGGTAACCACAAAGAGCCTTCAGGCGTCTCCGTCGGCTGACAGCTCCTGAGCATCCTTCCGAGACAGGTTCGCATCTTGCAGTTCTGACTGCCGAAAAACAGTCAGGACGTCCGGGACGTCGAGAACCAGATGCCTCGAAAGGTAGGCGAGCGCGGTTAAGGCTCTCGGAAGTAATCTGCGGTACTCGGCCGGGCCTATTGCATCGCCTCCGCTTGATGAGAGTTATCACTGGGTCACATATATACAGGGTGTTCTTTAAACCCTGTCATATCCGAAACCACGATGATCAGTATGAGCAAGAAGACATATTGGCACATTAAAATATTTTTTAGAACGATTAAAATTTAAAAAAATAAAAATGGTTGCTTACTTCTGCAGGGGAGAAATGAAGAGGGGGGAGGGGGGCGTCTGAACAGCACGGCCGCGCCCCCCTCGCTTCTACCCTGCAGAAGTAAGCAACCATTTGTTTTTTTCTAAATTGTATTTTTTAAGATTTTAGTCATTCTAAAAAAATATTTTAATGTGCCAATATGTCTTCTTTCTCATACTGATCATCGTGGTTTCGGATGTGATAGGGTTTAAAGAACACCTGTATATATATATATACGGTTTAATCTATTTTCCATGTTTTGTAAAAATTACAATATAATTTAAGCCTGTTACAGAAATATAAGACTTCATTATTTTAAAAAATAAGATACACATATCAAGTCTTGTATTTTATGCAGACTCGTGCGACGCCACGCAAAGATTTAAAAATAATATGTATTAATAGTACTTAGCTACAATTGCTCGAGGAAGATGAATCTTGACGTTCTTCTTTAATTTTCAAACCCATCGGATTACATACCGTGCACGCCTTCATTTTCTCTTCGAGATAGAAAACCTTTTGGCGTAGATATTTTAAAGTGTCGTCTTGCTGTCGTATTTGGTTTTTGAGGGCTCCGACTGTGTCTTCGAGTGCCCCGAACAGCGCCTGGGCTTCCGGTTCGGAATCCCCGACCGGCGGGGGCTCGTCGAGGCAAAAGAACTCGCGAACGTTTCCGTCGCCGGGTAGATTCTTCACGACTGCGTTGACGAACACTTGCAGGCCTCTCGTCCGCGCTTCTAGAAAACCCGGGTCGAAGTTGTTGCGGAACAGACGCTTCTCCGGCAGGGGAAGAACCAGATTCCGGTACTCCATCTTCAGTTTTTGATACAGGCGTACGAAGTCCGTATACCGCCGAAACACCATCCACGAAAGGCCGGTTCGCGGATCGTCTATACGTAGTTTATAAATCGTAAAACGTGCGCGTTCTTCCATGACTTCGTAACCGATTATAGGGATATTAAAACTGTTGGCGGTTCGCGTCGTGATCGGCGTGTGCAAACTGTTTTGAAGAGAATTATTTGAATTAAATCTTGCATTTTCGTTGGAATTTGATTCCATGAACGAATTAGACAAGGGGTGAACGTCTACGAAAGACGTCGCGTCTATTTGCGAGTTTGTTCTTGAAAACTGCTTAGTGTTGCTATTTATTTCATCGTGAATAGTTGCGAGATTTAACCGTTCGTTCGTCGTCTGGCCTAGTTTGTTGATGTTATCGCCGTCATTTTCTTTATTGTCTACTGTTGATTCTCTGTCGTCCGGCGTTCTATTTGAAATTGAATCACTCGTTCTCGAGTCTGTCGTTCGGCTGTGTCCGTTTTCAAACTGGGGTTCCGGATTGTTATTTAAAAAGTCCATTTTGTTCGTAATGTGTTTACGATTAGAAAAAAATTATATCTTCCATAAGATAAACATATTTTCAAGCCATCGGAAACGTCTGAAATTAAAAGAGACAAAATATTACTAATATTGTCATCAGATCATGGACATCTTTATTTTACTACTATACTGCACAAGTGCCTTTAACACATTAAAGTACAAAAATATAGTAAGTTCAGTTAGATATACAAAAATAAAAAATTATTTTAAAATAAAAATAACTGCACATATAAATATTGTAGCGAGAGATTTTTTTGAAAAATACATGTAAATCAAAAAACGTAGTACTTTATATAATTGGTTCAAATATTATTTATATTTGTTTTATTATATATTATACAATATTATTTATGTTTAAGTAACATGTATTCTTGGCACATATAACATATACTTTATATTTAAATAATAACGATTTTTAATTTCTTACATTTGATTAGATAGGCATTTATAATTAAGCAGTTTTAGTTTTTCTTTTTTATGTTTTTGTTTTATTAGTATAGGACTACTTACGCTCTAAAGATAGAAAATCTCCATCTTAGAACTGGCTGTGCCATGTTAGATGGAGACTTTCATAAACAGAGAACACTATGTTTTCATTTTACATTAATTGTTTTTATATAGATTCCCTGTTATTAAGTATGTATATATATATTTTTTTGCAATAAATTTATAAATAAAATAAATAAATAAACATTAAAACAATAGGGGCTAGATTTCTTACTGTCCATGCGCTCTGCAGCTGCAAGACGTGCTGTAATCTAGCTTCTATACATCATAATCACTTTTTAGTATGAACACTTCAAAATTTACTATTATGCTCAATGTTTATTTTGTAAATTTATTGATAATTTTCAGTTGCTAGAATTTCACTCGTCCATGCACTTTTGTAGCTGCAAGACGATTAGTAATCTAGTTTCAATAGGTAAATGTTATCAACTATCAAATAGCTAAATTGCGAAAATGGGGTATAGAATTCCAACCGTCCATGCGCTCAGTAGCTGCAAGACTTGCTGTAATCTTACTTCTATTTTTATAAATTTGTTTTTTATTTCATTTGTTAAAATATCACTAAAACTTTAATTAACTAATTTAAATACAGTGCCATATGCGCCACTAGGTGCGAAAGACTTTTATGAATATAATGACGAAGAAACGTCGTTAGTTTTAATTACAGTAAAATGGGCATTCACGCTGAAATAACACGCTTGAGAAAGCTGACTAACGGGACACACCTCGTATTTATTATATTTGTGCACATTTGTAATTATTAGTTTAACTTAATTAAAACAGAGAATGATAACAGTGGTGCAGTGGTCTACGCATTTGCCTACCATGCAAGAGATCTCGGGTTCGATTCCGGACACGGTTGAAATGAAATCTTCATTATCTTTAAAAAGCCTCACTAAGGGCCGGTTGCATCAAAGTTGGTATAAATTTAGTTTAAAGTTAAATATTTAAACTTAGTTAAGGCTCAAAATCTGGTAACTGAAAAATCCCGTTGCATCGACATTATTTTAGTTAAGTTAACGTTAAGAATGTTGCCACTGTAAAGGTTCAAGTTTCACCCTAAAAATTGTTGGGATTTTTGCGCAAGCACGTACTTGTTTATTCATTTTTTTGAAATATTTTGAATCTTGAGTAGGGCACACATTTTTAGTTTATTCAGATAAAAAAATATAAGCATACAATATTACTAGTAGTTGAAATTTTTATATAAATTTAATACAAATACAGTCAAACTTGGTTATAATGATGAAGATGGGATCAACTGAATTTTCTCGTTTATAAGCATTACTCATTATTTATTTATTTTAAAAGAAACAGTCGACAATGATACAGTAACATTAGAAAAAATACAGTTTAAAGACAGACCAGCAAAGTTTCTAAATAAGAATCATTCATATAATTAAATTGAGTTACAACAAAAGGGTGTGTTTATGTGTATTTGTATGAGAGTAAGTGTAGATATGTGTTTATGTGTATTAGTGTAGGAGTAAGTGTTCAGGTGTGTGTAAGTGTGAGCATCATTAAATAGTAAGTGGGATCGTATCGCAGCCATAAATAGTAAGTCTTGATTTATTTATAAATAAATTAAGGGGCATGTAAAATATATCTATAGATGAAAAAAGAGCATTATAGTTAGAGCAAGAACGATAGAGGAAAGAGTGTTGTGCATAGTTAGTGCTACAGACTGGCAGATGGAACAAGTACTTATTTCTTGTCACGCTAAAGAGGACATTGAGATTAGTTTTGGAGAGTAGGTTAAAAGAGTCTACTTTATTACTTAATAATTTGTGTAAATAGCATGATTCAGATACAGTGCGTCTATTTTCAAGGGTAAAAAATCTATTTTGTTTGGCAGATTGGCTGTAAGCGCAAAGCGTCATATTGTTTTTATAATCTAGGTATTTTAAAAATTTTCGTTGAATATTTTCAATCCTTTCTTTGTTTAGTTATGTGTTGTGGGCTCCACACAACGGATGGAAACTCCAAATTACTGCGTACAAAAGTGTTGTATAAAGTTTTTAATGTATTTGGTTTTTTTAAAGGTCATACCAGAAAAAGCTTTTTTTAAATCCAATCGCCATTGCATATTGTCACTAAGTAAACAAATAAATGAGCGTAGTTATGCAGAAAGCGGCCAGTCCACAATTTAAAAAAATATAGATTTTGGTGTTAGGCCTCTTTCATCCAAAAAACTGGAATAATCGCCTTCTAAAAATAGTGCTGATTTTAAAAATGGCATTTTTCAATTTGCAGAAAACACCCACAGCTCTAGAAAAATCTTATGGCACTTTAAAACTACTATTAAAACTGGTCAAATTTCTTTTGTCGCTTTTCTTCATACATCGTAGACTTTTGTTACCAAGAATTGCGGGTTTTTTTTGCTGCTAGCAAGAAACGCGGCATCATTAGCATACAGGAGACAGTTATACCACGAGCTCAAAATGCGGTAAATATAAAATATATTTGCATTATTTAGTAGTGTAACACAAGTAAACAAATAAATTGACGTGCTTAGCGGCGCTCAACGCACCATTTCATACGAACAACCGTAAAAAATAACACCAGTCATTTGTTTGATACAAATAATAAGCGATAACATTTTACACTGAGATATAGGCGAAATTGAAAGATGTTTTATAATCTTATCAATATGGACCGATTTTAGTCCTGGCTGTGGCGAAATAACACTCGAATTGAAGATAATTGTGTCAAAAGTTTACAAGGTTAAGCTCGTCAAAATAATTGGAACGCTACGTGCAAAATAATTCATATTTACTTACGGATTCGTTAATTGCTAATGTTGAGTCTTCTTTGATTGCTGTTTAATAACAATTCCCCTTTTGCCGTAAAAACAACTAATATTTATAAAATAAACATTAAAAGCCAACACAAGACGAAAATTAAAAATAACAAAGTAAATAAAATAAAACGGAAAACAGATGGCGGCAGGCAAGCAAACATAACGATGAAAATCGCTGCGAGATGAAAAAATATTATAAAATCGGGGTAGGTAGTAAAACATTAGACTGTCTTACAGCTTGCGCCCTTCAGAGAGGTAAACAAAAATAAAACGCCATGCCGTTATATTTAAACAATTTTTTTATATTTAAAAAAAGGAATAACCTGCTAAACCTCTGTTCTAGAGGCTTGTCAGCAGGTGGGAAAGAAAGGATATAGAAGGAAGTTATGAATAATACACCACAACACCCAGTCCTATTGAGAACAAATCTTTGTTGGATTTTTTTTATTGTGACTGGCGGGAATCGAACCCGTGACGCCAGTTTCACAGTTGGCCATTTGATCGACGGCGCTACTGCGCTTCTCTCATAGATAATTAATATGTCACCATTTTAGTGAAAATCATATTAAAATCGTTTTACAATAAGTATCCCAACACGTCTTGCAGCGACATAATGCATCGACAGTATAAAATCTAGTCCCCATCATAATTAATTTATTTCTTGACAATTTTACATAGATTGATAAGGTAGTTGATAGGTTTCCTGGTAAAGGTTTTAAAATAAACTTATATTTTTTATGATCATTATTCAATAAGTTCATTTATATTCACTACAATTGTCACAATTGTCACATACATACAATACTCCCAAAACTTTCTGAAGGTGTCTCTAGGGGTTAGAGAAGATTCAGAATACCACCCCTGAAACCAATTGTAAATATGCCACATCAGCGAAACAAAGATGGTTAGTATTATGCTTGAGCATTGGGCAGTTAATGAGGAAGTTCAGTCTTTTTTTTAAATGCTTGAATAGACTATTAAATTAAGTAAAATAATTAGCGGATTGTGGTCCCGTGGCTAGTGGTGGGGACTCAAGGATTAGAGGTCCAAGGTTTGATCCCCACTCTACGCCAACTCGATTCCCATTTTTATAGTGAGTTATTTACAACTCGTTGAAAATGGCCCCGAAAATATAAATATTTGGGTAAATAATAAGAACGCAAATTTACTATTATTTTTTTTCCTTTAAAAAATATATGTATACGTACTGTACATAAAAGGGCGAGCATATTGCCTTGGTATCGTGTTTTCATGATTTTTTCAAAGTTTTGTATTTCTGAAATTACTCCGCGTGTGACGTTTCAAATTCTCTTCCGCTTCTTCTCGACCAGTTCTACCAATTTTATTGGTCCGTTGATGTACCATTACCTGTAAATCTTTCCCAACTCTCTTATCATTGGTTGATTTATATGCACTAGTAACGTCGTTCAAAGTGTTCGTTTTTGTTATCATATTTTTTTGTATATTTTCAAGAAACATTGCAGTACAATTTAATGCGCTTATTTTTACCACGCGTAAGGAAATATTTTTTATATCCAATTTCCTGTAGGGCTGAACTTCCTCATTATATTTACATAAAAATATATAGAAAGAGGTAGGTACGTAAACTGAAAATTTATAACGTTGAATAGCCTTTAATAATTTAAAAAATATTTTCTGTTTATCCAACTTGACAATATAAAAATATTATTATAACTGTCAAATCACGCGAAACGTCAGCTCGATTTCGCTGTGATAGTTTTGCCAAAATTAGATTATTCTTTGAGATAAAACAGTTATTCCAAAGAAAATCGTATTTTCGTTTATTTATTTGTTTCCATTGACTGACTTATCTCTGTGTTATATGTTTTAAAATGGTTAAAACTTGCGAATCGGCTATGGGCGACCAAATAAAAGTTGCGGAGGATTTAAAGTGTAATTTGTGTAAAAAATTCAAGTGTAAAGCCAGCGGAGAACTATTCAAACATTTATCTAAAGCCCACGAAAATGCCCGCAGCGTCTGTCGCTTCTGTAGTCGAAATTTCTTCGACGAAACAAGTTTGAAAAAACATCTGAATCTGCATCTTACGAACTTATCCTCTGTGTTCAAATGCGCGCTGTGTCCTCTCTCCTTCTTCAACAAAAGCAAGTTAAGGCGACACCAGGTAACCCACGAGTCGTGTAGTAATTACAAGGACGGGTTCATTTCGACGGCGGAAGAACTCGACGAAGAAACTACGCAGCGTAAAAAACACAAAATAACCAGGAAGCAGTCGACTAAAACAATAGATAATTTTGTCGATGTATCAAAATTGCCCG
The DNA here is from genome assembly GCF_059751315.1 of Micrasema longulum. Taxonomy (NCBI): domain Eukaryota; kingdom Metazoa; phylum Arthropoda; class Insecta; order Trichoptera; family Brachycentridae; genus Micrasema; species Micrasema longulum. Next base: position 134,599 of record NW_028277558.1, read on the forward strand.
AAAAGTATGATTGTGAATTTGATTTTACGAGCTCTGTCGATGCTGACAAAGAAAAAAATGGTGATATGGACACAGTTCAAAACAAAACAACAAGTGATGAAATTTCGAATTTGGAAGCTGTCAGTGAAAATTTTTCGGATGCTCCGAATTCAAATTCGAAATCCGAGGGAACTTTATCTATGCTTTCGTGCGTCCACTGCAAAACTCTTTTCGTTAATCAGGTATTTTTAACCAGGCACTTAGAACTCCATAAGAAAAGAGACTTGATTTACAAATATCAATGTAAATATTGCACGAAGCGATTTTTAGTACCTCAGAAGCTGTTTGCTCACTTTAAGAAGACGCATAAAGGTGAAACCCCATTTACGTGTGATATTTGCAAGCAAAATTTTACATGGCAACCCGAATTCTCAAAACACATTAAAACAAACCACGAAGATGGCATTATCAAATTTGTGAACGGGTTTATTTTGTATGCGGAAAAAGTCGTCAAGCCGCAAGATGCAAGCGATATACAGAAGAGTCCGGATGAATCATGTTTAGATGACGCGATCGACGTCAAAAAAGTCGGTAATCCACAAGATAATACCGAGGTCATGAGCAAAATGGGGTCCAGTTTAAACACTGATTCTGAGGGCGAAGATAGCGAGTTTCTGTCTATTGTCAAGGCCAGGAAGAACTCTACGGCGTTTAAGCATTGCGATATTTGCGACGTTAAACTCCGGGCGAATTCTGTAAAAAAGCACATGGAGAACCACAAGCGCGGCGCGCGGTTCAAATGCCACTTGTGCGGGCAGAATGTCAGAGAGGAGAGCAAATTCCATCTGCACATGAAGATGCATTTTAAAAACGACGCGTTCCTGTGCAGATGCGGCGTGAAACTCAAGTCGCAAGACATGCTGGACGACCACAGACTGAAGGTCCACGCGGTCGTGAAACAAAGCGATGGATTCTCGGCCACGCAAACCGTGCACAACACCTCGTCCAAAGTTTCTCAGCTGCTCGTGAAAAAAATTTACAAATCGACGCCAATTGTCAGCGCGAAGGCGTCGAAACTGATTAAAAGCAAGGGGGGAAACGACGCCAAGGCGATCGCGAATGCGGCTGTTAGTTTTAACGTTAAAGCGGTGAATCCACTCAAAGCCGAGTGTAAAAATAATATCATACTTAAGAAAATTACTTTCGAGGAAGCGAAAGAAAAAAATAAATTGATGATTAAACCGTTTCATTTGAGCGAAGCTAAAAAGCCGGTTTTGACTTTCGTCGGCCCTAAGATATTTCCGGTAAATAAAGATACAAATGCCTTTTCAAATTTTGAATGTACACCGAATATTAGCACTAATTTATCTCGGAATGTTTCCAAACATCCGAAGACTAAAAAATATCTGATAGTTCCTATAAATAAATCCACGGTTAACGATCTCGGGAATGTCCGACTCGTCAATTCGAATCCCTTGGCTTCGGTTTTAAAAGACGAGGTAAAAATTTCGCCTCCGGCCAAACAGAGAAAAGGAAAAGTCTTCGATTACCTGACCATTATCCAAAAATCTTTGTCCGAAACGATGAATGTGGAGGTTGATTGTAAAGAAACAATTAAAATTGAAAAATAAATTAATAAATAACTCACAAAGAAAGATTTATTATTTGTACGGCAGTAAAGTTTGCTTTCTTCAGAAAGAGAGCCCGCCCAGGGCACTGCATATTGAACTGAACTGAACCTTTCTGAAACTTCTAGATGTAGGTTCTGCAGTGCAGATGAGGGAACACCTGTACACATTCTATGTGAATTTTTTTTTGTTTATTTTTCCATACACATTATTTACAAAGAGATATAATTACAAAAATACACTTTAGAAAAATACATCTTAAAATTAAGCTATAACATGAATTGGAAAAAATGCCCACAAAGACTTCAGCGTCAGAGCGTGGGCCATGCCTTTTTAACTATTAAAAAGTTAATAGCATATACAGGGTGTTCTTTAAACCCTGTCACATCCGAAACCAGGATGATCAGTATGGGCAAGAAGACATATTAGCATATTAAAAAAAATATTTAGAACAAAGTAAATTAAAAAAAAACAAATGGTTGCTAACTTCTGCAGGGGAGAAGCGAGGGGGGTGCGGTCGCGCGGTTTATGGTGTATCAGACTTCCCCTCCCCCCTACTCGTTTCTCCCCTGCAGAAGTAAGCAACCATTTGTTTTTTAAAAATATGTATTTTTTAAAATTTTATTTGTTTTAAAATACCTCGACAGAATTCTAACAGAGACCCTCGACCCAGATATAGAAATTAAATGCAGAATTGAGACAGCAAGGGCTGCTTTTAATAAAATGAAATCCCTCTTCTGCAATGCTAATCTCAATTTGAAAATAAGGCAAAGATTGGCGGCCTCCGTGGTGTAGTGGTCAAGACGCTTGACTCACGCTTGGAAGGTTCCGGGTTCGATTCCCGGTGAGAACACAAAAATTAAAATGTGATTTTTCTCAAGCCTGGGTACTCTGTGATGTAATTCACCACTGTAATTAGGCCTCCTGGCCTGTTGTGGTGCAAAAAAAAATGTATGTAATTTGTAAAATGTTATGTGTGGTCTGGGTTGTTGTATGGCTGTGAGACTTGGGCTCTGAAAGTGAACACTATGAATAGGCTGGAGGCTTTTGAGATGTGGTTGCATCGCAGAATGCTTAAGATATCTTGGACAGACCTGATAACGAACTCAGAAGTCTCAAGTCGAGCTAGAACGAACAGAGAACTCTTAACCACCATAAAAGTTCGTAAAATTTCATATCTGGGGCATATAATGCGTGGAGAAAAGTACCACTTGCTTCATTTAATTTGGAAAGGCAAGATTGAGGGTCACAGGGGGGCTGGAAGAAGACAGATGTCCTGGCTGCGAAATATACGAGACTGCACTGGCTTCAGGACTGTGGAGCAGATTTTCCGGGCAGCACAGGACAGGGAGACTTTTGCCAGAGTGATTGTCAACATTGGGGATACCTGACAGGGCACTAAGAGAAAAAGAAATATTTTATTCGTTCTAAAAATTTATTTTAATGTGCCAATATGTCTTCTTGGTCATACTGATCATCGTGGTTTCGATGTAACAGGGTTTAAAGAACACCCTGTATATGAATAAATAAAATTTATTAAAGCTATCCTATATAACTATTTCTGTTTTATATTTGTTTCAGCATCGTCCTGAAAGATCAAATTATTTCCATAATAAAAACGCTTTTGAATCTCAAGTTTTTTTATTGTAAATAAATCTCAATAAAGGGAACAAAATGGCATTAGTTGCGATCTAAGAATATAAAATATACGATTCATTCGTAATATTATTAGGTAATGTGATGTTACATCACCACATGTAAAGATTTTTTTTAGCACAGCCTTTTAAGAGTTAACAATTAAAAAAATATATTTAAAAGACCACCCAACTTCCTCATTCATAATCAACAATAGGGTATTTTCAGTTTTTATGATGCAACTAGCGGGCCCGACAGACGTTCTGCCTGAACGTTGGCTTGCCTGCTATTACCTTGGGAAAAGACTTTTCATTGATAAGCAGTCACCTAGGTACTTGTTTATGATTGAACTCCAAAACATTAAATAATTCACTTTCAAATATAGAATTATTTTTGCAAATGTCGTACTCGGCTCTTCTCACCAACAGGGGTGCACTTTATTCATGAATGCGATTTTCAAAAATGTACTGAATGTCAGTTAATATTATTTTAGTATTATGAAATTATAAGTAATGTAAGGAAAGAATCTGATTGGGTTCTATAAAAAGCTAATGTTGTTTGTGAACATTCCAAAACAAACTTTTTTAAACACAAAAAACGATATCCTTCTTTTTTGTGTATGTGCATTCTCGGAAGCAACACTGGTAGGTCGATGAAAAAAATATTTATGCGTCTAACATTTTTTTTTATACTAGATTAAAAATTTAAATATCTACGAACACCCGCAGGGCAAAGATCTACATTTCACTGAAAACCGCATGTAAATCGGTTAAGCCGTTTGGGAGAAGTTCAGTGACATCACACGTACAGAAGAATTATATATACCAAGATTATCAATGTATACAAAACAAGTTTTCATTCATAGTTTAACATCTACAAAACGGCTCGCAGTTGACGCCATGTCACTTTCGTCACACGTCATGCCCGCCGAGTGCGCTTCTAACAAACATCGAGTAGAAGTACGATGCGGTAATGTAATACGTGCCGCTTGTCCCGCAGGGCACGAAATGTCTCGTTTTCAGGTAATTCAAAATATGTGGTTTCAAACTATTGTAAAAAATTTAAACAACTTACAAGAAAAAATAAATTACATAATTGACATTTTAAAACGCCGTTCTTTCAAGATCGCGTTATTCAAAGATATTTGATTAAAACCATAATTTTCTAAGATATTTCTGATAAATAATATACTTAACTTAATATACTTAAAAGTTATATTACCAGCGGACTACGCCTCTTAAAATTTAGACTAAACTTAGGTACAAAGGTACTTATATAAATACAAAGCATTGGAGTAAACTTTATTGCAGAGATTTCAAGATAATTAATTGAACAGAAAAAATATTAAATTTTGGTTTTTAAAAATAAATTTTAAATCACACAATTTAGTGGTATTTAAAAAAATTCAAAGTCATTTAGAGAGTTTTACCTGTAAACCGAGGAATCATAGGATTAAGAATAGTCCAGGAGTGTAAAATCATATTTGAATACACCGGAATGCGTCCAAAAACCCCCCGCTTTCGCCTGCGCACGCGTGAAGTCGCCGCGTAACGTTGCAGATCACGAAAAATATAAGATTATATATAAAATAAAGCAATATGTTAATTTCTCTAGAATTCTATTATACACGCGGAAACATTGACAACAGAGTGGATAAGTTAAGGGTCAGAGTAACTGAATTTATGAACTTTGAACTTAAAAAAATAAACAAATTTTATTTTATATAAAGCGGATATTTTTATGTCAGGTTAAAAAATATTTGATGTTTTAATGATAATGTCAGTCAAATGTTCACGGCATTGTTTCATTGCGAGAGTTCTCTCATTAGATGAGCAAAGTAGCGTAAAAAAAATTGACTACCCTGGTAACACTAACAAAATTTGTTTTTTTTGACAATCTGACAGATGGAAAAATAATTCAATTTTTAAGTAATGCATTTGTTACACACACATTCATTTGCTTATTACACATGAAATGTGATTGCATCCTGTTTTTCTAAGATCCTAGCAGTATTTCTACACTTTAAAACGACACAACACGGCATAGTTGAATTCCAATCGGGAGTTGCGTACTGAGCGACGTCCACAAAAAAGCTAATGGTCACAAAGAAAAACTACTCCTTAAGGAGTAGTTTAGTCGCCTTGTTTAATGCTTGTATGTGGTTTCTGGACTATTCTTAATTCTATGCGACAAATGATATATTCACGATATTGCGCAAGTCTTAAGATACTCACACAAATACACGAGTCATGTTTGTCACTGGGATACATTATTCGTGAGAACACGGGAGTCACGTTCGTCATTAGGTTACAATTCACTCGTCACTATAATCCCTTAAATATAGCCTGATTAGAATGACAGTTGTCAGCAAAAGTGACGACATAACCTTGTAGTAACGTCTAAGGAGTTATTTATATTGACACACGAAAAATCATTCGTATCTGGCGTGTTAATTTATTTTTTAATACAATGCTTGACACATAAATCAACATGAATATATAAAATCAGCTTTAAAACTAAAAAAAAACTAAAATAAACTTAATTATTAACGACGTTCTTACAAGGTTACATCATTTTGCAAAAACGTTAGAGATGGACAAATTGATTGAATAAAAAAATAATTCATTTGATGTTTTATTTAAATTATTTATAACAATTCTTGATGGAATTCCATTGTAATGATGTAATAACTATCTTTACATATAAGTTATTAATTAAAAAATACTTGGCACACTTCCACTTATTTATTTTGACCAATTAGCGCTTTCACTCTCTAATGGGCATCTTCAGATATAAATATAAGTTATTACACCATTCATTTGATGTTGTTCATGAAAAAAGTATAAATGGCTTGAAAAAATTGATAAAATCGATTTGACCAGTGATCAGTAATTTCCCATCACTAATGACATTAGTTTGACAGCTGTCATTCTAATCGAGATATATTTTAAGGACTATAGCTTACAACATTCGTACAACACAAATCATCAAAAACAAATAAACCAACACACTGTTTGCATGGTAGACGTAGATGATCTCTGCATACAGATCTCGGTTCTTCTACAATCATTGTCTCCTCATGAACGCACAAGAATTATATGTATTTGTCATGTCCCTCTTCAAATATACAATGCCTTAAAAGGTTATGCCTATTCTGCATCCATCAACATTCGCTCCACATGTCCAAACTAACGCAGCACTTACTTCTAGATTTTGTAAATAATGCTCGTCTCAGTCTTACATAGCGTAAGCCGAGCCGTTATTGAGCGAGGATAGTTTGACCACACAGAGATCGCATTTCAACAGCATAGAGCCTACTTTCACCCTGTTTTCCCGATTTCATACTTGGCTCCCATACTCGAGGATCAGCACTAGGACTCCCAATTTACTAGTTATGCCTCCTGCGACAAACATTTACTCGCCAAGGTTGATTTTGGCGCGCCGTTCACCCTGCTCCCGGCACTCCCCCTCCTTCCAAGAACATTACCATAATTTGAGCGTCATCATGCCTGCTATCAAAGTCATCGGTAGTCTTCGTTCCCGGTCAGCACTGACAGGGCGTCTTGCATTTATCTTTTTGGCCAGGAAATAAGTTGAGAAGACTCGTATTCGGCGGTTTTTTGTATTTTCCCTTTTCATATGCCGCTAAGAACTCGGGATCCGTGCTCAGTTCGTTGATTATATCGCCAAAAAGCTCAGCTGAAAAATAAACTCACCGGTTAACTAAAAATTACGACTACAACTTCCTATCAAATAATTTAAAATTGTCTACTCTCTCGAATAGGAGAATCTTAACCGATTTAGTAAACCTATATAAAATTGTAAATGGCGCGCTGGACAGCCCTGATTTAACGCGACTGGTCAATATTAAAATACCTTCCCGCCGCACACGAAATAAGTCGGTGTTTGTCGAGGTGTCCAGCGGGCACAACTACTATGTAAATTCACCTATAGCTAGACTTCATCGCCTCGGTAATGAATATGGCGATGTTGATATATTTCGTTACTCATTGAGCATATTCAAGACCAAAGTACTACAGGCGACCGACGCGACTGAGTCTAGTCAATAAATCCTCGATCGTATTTATGTATGCTTAAAAGTTAGCCCGTGTTATGTTTTATATTTTTAGTTTATAAAACCCTTTTCAGTTTTCAACATTTTAAATAACTTCACTTTACAGTTTAGTTTACCGGTGTAAAAATTAAAAAAATATATAATTTTGTTTTATTTGAATCCTGTTATGCCTTATATTATAAACATAATATAATGTATGTATTATGTCTTAATAGTGTATTATGTTAACTATGTAACTTTATTTTTAAATTTTAATAATATTTTTTTTTAAATTTTTATATTTGAAAAAATGTTAATTATGTTTAATGTGTAACTTTTTCTTATGATATAGTATGTATAATGTAAAAGCCCCATGGGCGTCAACAGAAAGAAAAATAAAAAAAATAAATAAATATTAGGGGTAATGATATGAACAGTATAAGTTTAGATACATTTGACCAAATCAGGAATATCAAAAAGATTATTTACAACTTTATAAAAATAAAAAAAACAGATCAGATTATAGTTCCTCGCGGTAAATGCGGTTGAAAAGTTATGAACCAGAGACATTTATGCTGGATTTTTAAAATTTTGTTACAATGGGTAGCACAGAGAGTTGACCAAATTGTAGAATTGTATTCTAACTGACTCCTAAACCAATGAACAATATAATTTTAAATCTTTTGTTGACCTTAATACAAATCCAAGCATTTTCATACCCTTCATTGATATAAAATCAACAATGTTTTGAGTATGCCCAAATGTTTGCAAACAGGCTGGATTTCCTCTCTTGGGATCTAAATTTAGATTTAAATTTGTTGTAACAGAGAGGGAAAACATTTTTGAGAAGGGAATATGGAAGTCTAGGCATTTACTTCATTGTCAAATAAAAAAAATGTAAATAGGGGCTAGATTTCTTACTGTCCATGCACTCTGTAGCTGCAAGACGAGCTGTAATCTAGCTCCTATATATCATAATTGGAGACGAGGGACTAGAATTCCAACCGTCCATGCGCTCTGTAGCTGCAAGACATGCTGGGGTATTTATTTATTGTACAGCGCCCTTGAGGTGATTTTCACAAAAATGGCGCTAAATAAATTATCCAAATAAATATATATATATATATATAAACAGGGCTTCACCATTCTGCCTATGTTTAAACATCCTTATTTCCTCAACCCTTCCATCTGTTGTTTTTTGGTAAGTAAAAGAGCTGGAACCTTTATAATGCGGGTGAGATTCATCCGGCTGAACCAATTCACTTACTAGGCAACGCCCGAAAACAATTATCCAATTTTTATACTTCTTCTTTTACCAGTTAGTTAATTAAACAATGTTTTGAGTATATTTAGATCTATATTTGTTGCAACAGAGAGGGAAAACCTTTTTGGGAAGGGAGTTCATTTTGTGGGTAAGATAAAACATTGTCCATTAAACTAATTATTGGTATAAGAACCATAAAAATTGGAAAATTGTTTTCAGGCGTTGCCCAGTAGATGGATTAGTTAGGCCGAATGAATCTCTGTCACCTGCTTGTTTATAAAATTGATTGAATTAAAATTAATTGGTCACCAATATTTTCCCCGGTCTTGCTGGAAACATTGTAGAATTTCCCCTTGATCTCTTCCACGAAGTCCTGGGCATCGTGTCTGTCCACCAGAGGCTTCTCCGTACTAGAATCTACAATGTCCTTCTTCGTTTGACAAACGTACACTTTACAGTTCTGAAAAAAAAACATAGAAAAAATTAAATATTTTATTTTATTTCATTGGAAAATGAGACATTTATACTTTTTTTATGAACAACATAAATTAATTATTTTTTTATTCGATCAATTTACATTGATCAATTTGTCCCATCTCTAACGTTTTTGTAAAATGATGTAACCTTGTAAGAACGTCGTTAATTATTAGGTTAATTTTAGTTTTTTTTTGTTTTAAAGCTGCTTTTTTATCCAACAATGTTTTAGTACGTCCAAGTGCTTGCAGACTGGCTGGATTTCCTCCCTAGGGAGTTATTCATATTTAAATTAATTGCAACGAGAGGGAAAACATTATTGAGAAGGGAATATGGAAGTCTAGGCATTTAAAGGGCTTATGCTCTGTCATTGGCTGGTTTAAGTGCCCACTTTACATACTGTGTAACATTCACCATTCTGCCCATGTTTTAACATCCACATTTCCTCGACTCTTCCATCTGTTGATGCCTAGACCCCCCCTTAGTCTAGGCATTTACAGGGGTATTTGATTGATAAACCCGGTACGTGGTTTATGTATTATGCCTAGACTTGTATATATTATGTACAGATGCCTAGACTTCTATATTACCTTTTCTTAAATGTTCTTCATCTCTGTTGTAATATGTTAATATAAACAGCTCCCCAGGGAGTTGAATCCAGTCCTTGTCACCAAAAAATTTGACAAACTCAAAATATTGTTGATAAATTACCTGGTCCATGAAGAAGTATAGAAATTGAAAAAATAACATTTTCAGGCGTTGCCTAGTATGTAGGTGAAATAATTCAATTAGATGAATCTCACCCGCATAAATAAAGGTTTCAGCTCTTTAACTTCACAAACATCAACATATGAAAGAATTGAAGGAATATAGATGTTCAAATATAGGCAGAATGGTGAATGTTACACAAAGTGGCCACTTAAACCAGCCATTGACAGGTCATAAGCCCTGTAGACGCCTAGACTTCTATATTACCTTTTCTTAAATGTTCTTCATCTCTGTTATAATATGTTAATAGTTTTAACAGTTTGGAACAGTCAAATATTGAATTTAATATTTTAAACAAAAATAACAAATCATTTAATTTTCTTCTAGTTTCTAATGTATGTAAATTAAAATATTTATTTAAGTATGTATAATTAATATGTTCAACTGAAATACCTAATTTAAAACTAACGAAATGTAAAAATTTATGTTGAATTCTTTGGATATTATTTATATGCACTTTATAATATGGTGACCATATAACCGAGTTGTATTCAAGTTGGCTACGACTAAAGCAACATATAAAATTTTCATTACATAGACTGAGTCAAAGTCTCTAGTCGTTCGCAACAGAAATCCGAGAGTTTTCATGCTTTTATTAGTTATGCTCTGTATATGTTTAATGAAGTTTAATTTTTCATCAAATATAATACCAAGATCAGTCATTTAGAATTGAGATGAACTGACCTTTTGTAGATTTTCGTTCCTCTGGAAAACAGCGGCAAAACTCCACACTGATGGTATCTTCTTTATCACATAAATTTAGTTGGAGATTATTATTAATGATATTTTTACACGACGCGGTAAACCGAAATCGATTTGGCGATTTACGTGTATGTTAGTCGAGTTTTAAGCGGACACCGACCCCAGATGACAAAATAATAAATTAAATAGCTTTTGGAACTTCATACAGGTGCGAAAGGGACAGGATCAAAGTAGGCGAGAGAAAAGGAGACAGGTATAGGAATTTATTTAGGCTGTGACACCTTATCAAACGGCCTAACCGGAGACAATACATACATAGGTTTGAACATCTCGGAGTGCATTAAAATAAACATACCTCTTCCTGCCGTCGAAGTTCCGAAACCCAGAATTTGACACGTTCCCAGGAGGCGAGGCTGAATGGGTCGTAGCAAACTACGGCCGCCTGGGATCCTCTGTAGTACAGACTTGTCATGGAGTAGTACCTACATTGGGAGAAATTAATTTTATTTTTATATGCCAAGGGTTAGCGGAGATTTTGTTTATCAGTAAGAATTTTCCTGATGGAATGATATATTTTATCGGGGTTGAAAGTAGCTCGGTCTTTCGACTATCGCTATGAAAGAAATACGATGATCCGTTGTCCGTGGAGATGTAGCATCGCTATTCTGACCACAAATCCAAAATGAAAAGTCAACCAAACTAATCATAGAAAAAGCAATTCAAATATATAAATTTGAAGAATTATTTTCGAATGAATTCTTTTTGACATCCCACCTTACCGTCTACTCTTATTCAAATGATGTTGCTAATTGTTGATTATTATTAAGCTTGATGCTCGATGATAAGCTTGATGATTATTATTAGTTAGATGGATCGGCCACATTATGCGCCATGAGGATCGGGACTCCTGCACGACCTCAAGAGGGAATGGCCGAGGGGACAAATTACAGAGGGCGCCCCAGGCGGGAATATTTGGAGCAAGTGTGCGAAGATTTAAATAACGAGAATAAGAACGATGAGTTCATGCTTTTACCAGCACAGACAGATTAAATGCATACGCAAAAATTTGCCAGTTGATGCCGCCTGTCAATTAATAAATGCGTTTGTAGTGTCTAGAGTCGATTATTGTAATGGTATCTACTCAGGTCTACCAATGAATAAAATGACTCGCCTACAGTCTGTATTGAATGCCGCAGCGAGACTTACTTTTGGAATCTCTAAGTACAGTCATATCACTCCACTACTTCGGGAATTACACTGGCTACGTTTTCCACAGAGGGTGGAATACAAACTCTGTCGGCTTATGTACAAGTCACTGCACAACTCTGCTCCGGAATATCTAAGGGAACTCTGCATTCCGGATGAACTAGCTGACAGACATCTTACGCTCAGATCAGCGACATCCAAATCGAGAGGAAAAGTTATTATAACTCTACGCAAACAGCGCACTAAATTCGGCAAACGCGCATTTCCGGTCGCAGGCCCTACGGCATGGAATACTCTCCCAGCAGAGGTGCGAAACTGTGAGAGTGAAGTGATGTTTTGTAAGAAACTTAGTGAAAAGAGTGAAATGATGCTTCGGAAAAAAAAACTTAAAACCCACTTGTTCTCTAAATCATTTGAATGAATCCATAGTATGTGATAACAAAGTCAATTGTTTTGGTTAAATTACAAATTTAAAAAGTTAAAATTAAAGTTATTTCTTTATTTAATTACTTTTGTAAAGCGCCCTTGAGGTATTATATTACGAAAATGGCGCTAAATAAGTTATCCATAATAATAATAATTCAGCTCTTAAAAAATGCCTAGATATATCTCCTCAAAAATGTTTTCACTCTCGGTGAACATAAATTTCACTTGTAAAATTATATAATTTTAGTATATTTTTAAATCTAATAACAGCTAATTAATGTAGGAAGATTACCTCTCAGTTCCAGCTGTGTCCCATACTCCTATAGAGAAGACATTCCCATTAGATTCCACATGTTTGCTTCCAAAAACTGCTCCCAGAGTCTGAAATATAAAATTAAATGATAATGATTTTTACTGCCGTTCAGATGACAGATCACAACGGTTCGCCTTGCCCTGGCGACTTTCTGTGGTTTCCTCATCATTAGAGCGAATGCAGAGAAGCTCCTAATTTATTTATTTTACTGTGTATACTTTGTACCCTTGTATTTTTAATGTAATATTTCAAAGAACCGGGCATTTGTCTTATACTGAAGTATTAATATCCTAGTTTGATAAATGTTATTAAATATTTGTATATTGATTAGAGAAAAGAGATTTTTGCATGTTTCATAGATTATGAGAAAGCATTTGACAGGGTAAAACATTCTAATTTGATGGAAATGTTGAGGGAGTGTAATATAGACACCAAAAATCAAATGTTTATCCAAAACCTATTCTGGTACCAAACAGCTGAAATCAGACGCGGAAACGAAATAACAGATGCAATACTTATTCAGCGGGGAGTGCGACAAGGTTGTATTCTGTCCCCTTTGCTTTTCAACTTGTATTCTGACTATGTTTTTAAGAAAGCGTCGAACAACAATGAAAGAGGCCTGAAGATCAATGGAGTTGTAATCAACAATATCAGGTAGGCCGACGACACTTTTTTGCTGGCGGATACCATTGCCGATCTTCGGGAGTTGTTAAATAGTGTGGATGCATTTGGCGAACAACCGGGTTTAACAATTAATGTTGGCAAACAAAAAATGGATAACATTTGGCCGCCTTGACTACTCCGCATTTTCTCTCAAATTAAAGGGTATTGACATTGAAAAGGTGGACAAATTTAAATACCTCGGCAGCATTCTAACAGAGACCCTCGACCCAGATATAGAAATTAAATGCAGAATTGAGACAGCAAGAGCTGCTTTTAATAAAATGAAATCCCTCTTCTGCAATGCTAATCTCAACTTGAAAATAAGGCAAAGATTGGTAAAATGTTGTGTGGTCTGTATTGTTGCTTGGCTTATTTATGAATAAATTTTGAGGATTCTAGTTTAAAGAGTTCGGTTACATTTGATTGCTTAGTTTGTTTAAAAAGTTCTTTAGTTGCTGTTAGATAGGGCAGGTCATATACAAACTTTAATATTTCATTTTGCTGTCTTTGTAGTCTGTTTGTCATTTTGATTTCCTGTTCACCGTAGTAGTTGCATATAACATATTTTTTGGAAGAGTTTTTGATTTAAAAAAAAGACTCTATAATGTCACCACTTTGCTAATTAAATATTTGATATGAATTGTCCATGTCAATTGTCTGTCTATTGTTAGTCCTAAGTATTTAACATGTTCAATTTCAGTTGGTCGTTCATTATTTATGTAAGCATCTACTTTATGACATTTTTTTCTAGATTCAAAATGGATAATATTGTATTTTTTTTCATTAAGTGTAAGTAAGTTTGTGTTTGTCCATTTAGTCAGCATAGTTAGGTCTTCGTTTGAGTCATTGCTTGTTAATACGTCTGTTAGATTTATATAGAATAGCCCAATAATTAATATTGTTAAAGGCAATTTATGCCGTTTATGTAAAATAAATGAATAAATGTCGTCGGCATACATAATAATTTTTCCTTAAAAATTGTACAGTAATAAGTCATTAATATATAAAATATATAATAGTGGACCCAAAATAGATCCTTGTGGTACTCAAAAATTTACTGTTCGTATTTTACTTTTTTTTTCATTTACAAATGTATACTGCTTCCAATTTGTTAAGTATGATAAAATTTTTACTCTAAAGGGCGCGTCAATGACAAAAATCATAATAAAAAACAATTCAACGCGTATGAATTGGACAGTGTCCGTCTGTAAATAAATAACATATCTTACAGTTTTGTACGGGTATGGAGAGAATTCCGAGTATATATACTGCATGAAGAGACTCGTTTTTCCAACGCCTTGACTTCCCAACAAAATCACCTTGAAGTCGACGTGTGTCATTGCGAACTTTTGTCAGATGAAAACACAATTAATTATTGAATCCCGAGCCCGCATAGCGCTGAATCAACGCGCGGACAAACAAAGCCAAGTAAATACCATTATGTTTGACCAAAAATTATCGTAACAGTAGACGCGATAACGCCGCACCAAAATTCTTAAAGGCGCACTTTTTGTTTGAAATTTAGTGTTTTGTGATTTGTCATATTTTGTTATCAATATCATAACATTTGCGTCACAATAATACACGGCTAATCATTATATAATTACGCAGTCAGTCTTGAAGGTACTGAATTCCGAATGGATAATGCTAGAAACTGGGGTGTGTTGTATTATTTACAAAAAAGAACCCAAAAGGTCATTACAATTTTTTATATTTTTTTATTATTTAAAAATCATAAAACACAAAGTATTTTACTAGTATAATACGTTTAATTACATTCCCAGGAGTTACAATAACTCAAGTCAGGACATAAATAATATTAGCATTTAGAAAATAACACATATTGAGAACAACAAAGAAACAAAGCAAGTTTAGCTCCTTTATATCTAAATATACTTTATATTTAAATGATTACTTGCCATACTTGTTATTCCTTCTTTATTTTTCTTTTTTCTCTGCTGCCATTGGCATGTTTTTATACTTGTTATACTTTTAAACTACTTTTAATTACTTATATTATATATGTTAATAAAATCAATATATTGCTGCTCTTACTATAATGTGTCATTAATTTTGAAGATGTTTTTTAAATTGACCTAAATTTAAATTTACTGTCTTATATTTCACTCAAAGATTCTTCTCATCGTTTCTTTGAATCCCTTAAAATAAATATGTGTTTATGTTTTTCCTTTTTTAAAAAAAAAAAAATGTTATTACTATTTTATTTTATTTTTACATCTGAGTATGTTTTTCATTCTTTATTTCCATTCTTAATTCTTAATTACTCTTACAAGTTTTCTTCATTTTTAATATTATTTCCATTTGTAAATACTCACTACAAACTACAAGCCTTAAAATATATTTTTTTTTCACTTAAATTTAAATTTTTAAACAACTTTCATTTATGTTTTCTTTTTCCTTCTCTTTTTTATACTTTCATAATTAACGTTAGATTTAATTGCTTTTTAATATGGAAACTTCACTGGTCCATTAGAATTAAGTCCAATTGTGTAAAATATTAAACTTTGTAACTGTACTGTATGTTTCCTGAATAAAAGAAAATAAAATAAAAAAATAAAAAATACAACAACAATATATACGCCTAAAACCTTTTCTTACAGAAGTAGAATAAATTATATATAAAAAAGCGCTTTTAAGAATAAAATAAAAAATATAGAATCCACTAAGGGAGATAAGGTCATTAACATCACATGCCATGCAGATGATGCTGCCATAGTGATGATGAGAACATATCCATCTCAGTTAGTAAACATCTGGATGCCTAAAAAATGTCGTATAGTACAATGAACACATAAATATTGGAAACATAATTTAGATATACAAAACGTGTGTCAGACCAAATCATGATGTATACAACAAAGGCGAGGATGGATAGAGAGAAAATAAAAAATACGAAAAACCAAATAGAAAAACTAAATAGAAAAACTAAATAGAAAAACCAAATAACTGTTCAGAACGTCAGAGATGAAAGTACTAAAGGCAATCGCAAGGAAACCCAAAAGAGGCAGAATCTAGAGTCAAGAAGTTAGACGGATTTGCGATACCCATTGCATAGTTAATGGATTATGTAGAGATTACGTCAATAATTCCATTAATCGACAGCTCTAAAATTCCTTATACCATTGCTCACGAAATCCCGGCCGTTTGCCGTCTGCCCGGAAGACCACCAAGGAGAGGGAAGAACGGCTGAAACTGAAAGTCTCAGGAGTCAGCTTTTAGCTGATACCAAATTAATCGATACAATATTGTTCTGTCCCAGAACTCAACTATTGTCCATATGTAAACAGCAATTTGGAGGACAAGATATTGTTCTGAAACATTGTCAAAGAGATAAACGGGCAGGCTTTCTCCGTGGAACAACGATTACCCCCCCCCCCCCCAGATTGGCAGATTTTTTATTTTATTATGATTTAGTTTGTCAATAATTCTAATACATCTTGGTATCTACATGGAAATGTAAATATTTTGTAGCCCTAGTAAATGAAAAAGAAATGAAGTACATATACAAGCTTAGTGGACGAGTTAAGCCCACCGTTCATTTTCGGGCAAATAACATCCGTGTTCTCAAAGTTATTACTCTTTATTACGCGCAACCGCTAATAGAGCCGCCCATATGCACACAAATTGATTTAAAAGATTATCAATTACGAAGTTAGTTACAGTTTGCAGCAAAAAAATGGGTCGTAGGTACTCAGGGGTGCTATTTCAATTTTTCTCGCGGGGGTAGAGACTGATTCATTGGTATATTTTAGTTTTTTGCATGCGACTACACTTTGCTTCATATATGGTCACACTGATCATCAAATGTCAAATAACGTAAAATAAACAGTTGTATAATCATTGAGGTATATAACTAAAGTAAACACGAGGGTTCGAAATATGGTCCCTCAACCTGAGGCCAATTGGCATATGTTTGATAGAATGGACTTGAGTCTATTACGAGTATTCCCCAGCTACTTTTCTCCTCGCAATTACTAAAATGCATATAATATGTACGCGCGCTAAGATACTGCACAAATTGTTCTGGAAATATAGAAAAATCGATGGTAAAACCTTTCATCGGTAAGTAATGTTTTTATCTTAATCAATAGGTACTTGTTTAAAATAGCTATTATAATGTTAAAAATCGTTACATTAAAATGTAACTAGTATTTATTAATCGTAAGCCATCTCCTGTGTCTGTCCTGCTCAGTAAGTCGGGCGTATAGTGAAACGATAAATAATGGTGACGCGTATGCGGAAGGGAACGGCATACTGAATAGAACTAACAGTATATCGATGTAAACCCAGATAGCAATTTAAACTTGCCTCAAGCTTGTATCAAGTTTGAAGTATCAAGAGTTCAAGCTTGACCCAAGTTTGAGATTGCAACTCTGTAAACTTGAGGCAAGTTTAAAGCAAACTTCTTAGTTACCATCCAACAAACTTGCATGATGTTTGGATTTATTTATCAAAAAAAAAACAAAAAAAACAAAAAACCAAAAAAATAGAGAAAGAAAAACAAAAAAAAACACAAACCATAAAAACAAAAAACACGAAGCTTCTTAAAAATATTAATATTAAATAAAATATCCTTTTATTATTACTCAGTATATTTATTTTGAATAAATAATAAAAATTACGAGCTATTTTTGCCAAGAAAGTCAGATGTGATGTCAGATGATATCAGAGTCCGGTGCATTCTTTTGTCTCTCAACTCTGAAACAAATAAATAAAACTGTTTTATGACTTACTAGCTTTTCGACTAGCGGGATTTCTCATGGTAAAAAGTATCCGATATTCAAATCAAAATTTGTTGCAACAAAGGGAAAACATTTTGGGAAGGACATATGGATGTCTAGATATTTACTGGGCGTATGTACTGTCATTGGCTGGTTGAAGTGCCACTTTACAAACTGTGTAACATAAAGCGTTCTGCCTATGTTTAAACATCTTCATTTCCTCAACTCTTCCATCTGTTAACTTTTGTGAAGTATAAGAGCCTCTGGGGTTAAAGTATTGGTTTATTATACCGATATATTATCAACAGCCTTTTCGTTTTGTAAATAAAACATAATTCAATCAATTCAATTCAATAATAGTATAATGTTCGTGATATTCAATAATTAATCAGTTTAAACTATTGTAAGCATTATGCGGTGGATGAGATATTTATCATACTTACTTTTAAAGAGCTCTTGACAAGACGGTTTTGTCGAGCAACAAAAACTAATTTTTAATGTTTTTTCCTCAGTGGCATATTAATAGTTTATCCTTTAAACTGAGTATTAACACTTCGACAACATTAAAAGTTTTAAAATCGCCGGAAAAACGTCCAATGATAAATGCGTAATTAAAAATGACATGAAACCCACCGACAAAAACGGTGAAATATATAATTTTTCTATGACTTTGATAGTATTGCCAATCTGAATGTTATTTGGAATTAACCACTTTTTTGGATATTTGTCATGCACTAATTTAATTCGGCGGCCTCCGTGGTGAAGTGGTTAAGACATTTGGCTCACACGTGGAAGGTTCTGGGTTCGATTCCTGGTGAGAACACAAAAATTAAATGTGATGTTCTTAAGACTGGGCGTACTGTAATTGGTCCTCATGGCCTGTTGTGATGCCAAAAAAAATCGGTCTTGTAGAAAAGTCCTGGGATTAAATATAACAGTTTAAATAAAAAAAAATAAAAAAGGAATTCTTTCCATATTTTTAAATATATGGCAATGTGTTGATCATCACTATATGACTTTCGGATTCTGATATACCATTCTTGACATAACAAGATTCCAGCAAGTTTTGTCAAAACTTGTCTCTTCAAATTTGTCATAACAATATTCCAGCAACTTTTGATAAAAACTTGTCGTGTCAAATTTTCCTTTTCAACCTTCCATCAATCTTAAATCAAGTTTGTACCAAGTTTCACTGCTATTTGGGAACAGTCCATGCTTTTTACTGTACTACTTGTTTTGCTTGTCAAAGTTAACGTGATATGAAGTGACGATACTTGCCCCCTCCGCTGGTCATTCCCTTTCCTTTGGGAACGACTTTTTAGCTCAGATTTACATGGAATGTCATCTCAATATATCATAACTCAATGTGTATAATTTACAATATTTCATAGTTTGACACTGCATAACTGTTTAAAAAACGAATACGATTTGTTCTATATGTTACTTTTTTGGGTGATACCGTGTGTGTTGGATTTGTTCCAACGTTTCGGCCACCATTGCAGGAGCCATCTTCAAGGTTAACTTAGACGATTTGTTCAATTCAACCCAATTAAGTGTTTTGGGTAATGCTTAATCGCGATCATCAATCATTACGTTTGGTTTCACGCGTTCGTATTTATTTGATAAAATTCGACGTTTAATCATTAGTGTTGCCATATAGGAAGCAAGGTGTAGTCACATGCTAAAAATGAACATTCACCAGTAAAAATCTTTTGTACCCCCGCGAGAAGATTCAGAATAGCACCCCACCTTTGATACTTCTATACCCCCTAGAGCTGGAGCGATCAAACCTGAATTGCTGGCGATCTACCTCAATATTGTTAGACTACGATCGATCGACTCTGAGAGGCTGTAAGTATGTGTGATGCAGGATTGGCGTCTAGGTAGGGTGTATCATGTCATAGATATTAGTTTTCTGCACAATATGCACGGATATTTGTTCTCTAGATCGACTCAAAAAGCACTCGCGATCGACCGTTTAAGCCTCCTGCCCTAGGCCCAAATTAACCACTCTCTAGAGAGTGGTTAATTTGGGGATTTTTATATTTTTAATGCGACGACACTATACTTTATAAAATGGCCACACTGGTAATCAAACCTCAAATTATGCATGAAACTGATTCAAAACGGAAAAAAACGGTTTGGTCAATTCAACCTAATTAAGTGTTTTCAGTAATGCTTAAGGTCGCAATAATGGTCTAAAAGAAATTTTTCTTATTTAGTTGCACGTTTTTGTATTCGTTTGACGTTTAATTATCAGTGTGGCCATAAATTAAGCAAAGCTTAGGTGCAAGCAAAATAAAAAAATCCCCAATTAAACACTCTAGTCGATAGAGAAGATTCAGATTGAAGGTAAATTTATGAATTTATTTTTATCTCTAAATAAATGTTTATCATAATAATATTTGTCAAAAATATTATGCTGAAGAGCATGTTCTGTCTATAGGCTAGAGCAGGTTCAAAATCTACGAGCTCAGGCAAACCTTAAACTTTGTGTAGGTGATGTTATTCGAAGAACCTTAGATTGTATTATTGTCCACATGTCCTCGTGCAATTATATGACCTCGCACTAGTAAGACATCCTGAATGTACTTTCGGGGAGCCCCGTCAGACGGCTGAACATATCCTATGGCATTGCCCGATTTTAGATATTGTGAAGGGAAAACATGCTGAACGGCTTGACAGGGGTGACGAGGCCGATGTGGAATCCAAGCTTATTGGCCAATCCAACTAACGTTAAAGCATTTTTTCATTTTGTGAGCGAATAGGTGGAAAAATGGGAGCAACTGGGTAAAGGCCTACCATGAGTACTAAATCAGTTTAAGATAAAAGGATACATACTTGGGTACTAGCATCGGTTGTCTGAACTGAACTCTTGTCCATCTGTGTTGTTCTTGTCCCATAGAAGGGAAGTGGTAAATTACAAATCTAAATAGAAGACTAACTCGAGAGAACCACGCGCCGACAATGCTCTAGAACCCGTTTCGTCTGTTCTAAGGTCTGAGAGATTGTTAGGACGATTAGGGTCTTTGCATAGGATTGTTTCTACTGTAGGTATTAGGATAATCGTTTTTGCGAGGAATTCAGTATTATGACGAGAAGTAATTTCACCTGAGTTCGATAGGGATCATGTTAGGATTTGTGTTATGATTTTGCCAGTGGTGTCTTGATAATTTGATGTTCCTCTGTGATTTGGTAAAGATACGCATGTTTTTCTACTGTTGCTCGAGTGCATGTTGTATAGGGCAAATTATTCTAATCTTTCCTATATGTATTTGGGTTTTATGTCGTTGTTTGATTTGTTTATATTACTACGTTCTTCTTCCTTTCCGAGGCGGGATCTGGAGCGTGTGGCCGCGGTCTCAATTTGGAACTAACACTGTATTCCTCCACTGTCATACTGGGAAATTAGAAAAAGGTGATTGTGCTGACCATGTGTATTTGATTGATCGCAAATTGACAATACTGCAGTGAGGGGTATAATGAAAGCTTTTAAAGTTTCTTGGTTTTGTTATTTCCGCGGTTTGATTGTAAAGAAATATAAAATTTTCGCTTAATCAGTTATAAAAAAATTGATATTGATATGCGAAACTGAAGAAAGCTTCCACCCCTTTCCCGAATGAACGATTTCGGGAAAGGGGTGGAAGCTTTCATTGTACACATGTCCAAATACACAACAATGTTGCATGGAGGTATTTATAACGTATTTATTTATTTAGAGTAGGTACCTATATAAATTAAGAGAATGATTGGTCTGAATAAAGAGTGCTGTGTTGCAGTATGCTCCAAAACTCAAATATTGTTTGTTGATTGTTAATTTTCTAATTCATAAATAAATATAAAAATACAAACGAATTATTCCCAGAGATTTATTTCAACTGTTTAATAATGTATTGTAGTTTCAACAATATAATAAAAGTACAAAAAATAAATAAAACAACACAATGGACAATTATTACACAATTATAAACGTTTATTACATTTATTCACAATTTATTTCAACATAATATATTAATGATTAACGACGTTGTATATGTTTACGGCTGTGGTTCTGAAAATAAAAGAAAAATTTAAAAATTAACATCTAATTAATGAGAGAAATTTAATCTTTATAGTGTAGTTTTTTTTAAAAATCAACCGAAGCCAATTCTTTAATCGGACTGTGACGATAAGAATATTTTTTTTATCAATGATCCTAAAATGTAATGAATTCGTAAAATCCTAATAATTGCCGTGTTTAATAAATTAAATCTTCCTGATAAAATTGATGCGATCCGTTACATAATATTTAAGATTTCCACAAGTTTTCGTCTGTTGTCATTGACTACAAATTTTTATATGTGTAATTCCATTAAATAAATTTGACAGAGAAAACAAACAAACGGTTGCGGGTATTTTTACATTTCCCAGATCATATCGACTGGACGCCAGCATAAGTGTCTATCAAAATGGACGAAATCTATTCGCACTTAGGAGTTTTCGGTTTTCTGAGCGATTTCCTCGCTACCAGTTTTCGTGGTCTCTTCGGACCGCACGGCTTTTTGGCACCTCCTTTGCTGGACGAATAGCTGGTGGACGCTACGCCGTTTCTGGTGTTGCTGGCGTAGCCAGATGCCTGAGCACCTTCGCCGTTGGTGTAGGTGTAGGTTTTAGGTTTTCCCGATCCATCACTGACGCTCGAGGAATAGCTGACAGTGCCAGAGTCATCCGTGCTGCTGCTCCACGAAGAGCTCTGGCCGCCATTGTTATAGTTATTTACGGGGAATGGGATTTCCTGGTGCTTACCTTTGGGGTCGCTCGAGTGGCTCCAAACGCCTTGGTTGTTGATCGCGTCGCTGGAGGCTTCTCCTTTTCCTACTGCGATCGCTTGGGTTTTCGGGTCGTTGTCTCCGTTGCTGGAGCTGCTGGAGAAGGACGCGGAATCGTCTCCGTTGGACGCCATGCTGGCGGCTTGTCCGTTTCCTGTTGTGAATGTGTAAGTTTTTGGTTTTCCGGACCCGTCGCTGACGCTAGATGAGAAGCTCGTGGAACCGTCTGAGTTCGTAGAGCTGCTGTAGCTGGTGCTCTGTCCGTTTCCCGATGTCATGGAGACTGCGCCGCCATCCCCGCTGCTGGAAGAAGAACTGCTGCTGGAGCCGCCCGACGGCACTAGCATCGTTGGCATCTCGGGCATTGTCGGCATTACGGGCATGGTCGGCATCACGGGGGCGACTGGCATGATCGGGACTTGCACTAAGGGGAAGGGCATTCCACCGGCACTGGCGAAGCTGCCGCCTGCTCCTGCGAAGCTCGCGGCTCCGCCAGCTCCTGCGAAGCTCGCGGCTCCGCCAGCAGAAGCGAAGGCGGTGGCTCCTCCGACCGTACTGCCGTCGTCTTCTACGAATCCGCTACGGCAGATTCCCTTCTCATCGATCCATGTCTTGGCAATAAGTCTTCCTGACACGGCCTGAAATCAAAAGAAATTCAAATGAAATCATTTTGCAATCATAAAATAGTTTTGAGTACCTTCATTTGTAATGCGTTAGAAATAGTGATACATTTCTCAACCATCGGAGAATCGAGGTAGGTACCGAGACCAGAATGAGAATGAATAATTAATGTAGTATAGTAATTGGCAAATTATCAAAATTCGAAATCGATGAGAGTTTCTAAAACGCGTAATATTTTTTTTGTTCCGTAGTGAGCGAGACAAGTCGCCTTCCCTTTCAACCAACTTGTTTATGCATCCTTATCGCGTGTTTTCTTCACCAAACAAACTAAATACACTTGACGACACTAGGTACTCAAACGACCGAAAATGATATATTGCAAGTATTTGTGGCACTGTTCTCCTTATAAAACTCATCCGTTTGCGCACAAAGTCATCGTGTTTGAACAAATGTTCCTGAACGAGCTGAAACCCGCCATTTTGAATACATTCCGCGTATTGACATTGCTGCTTTTGTTTAGCAGTTTATTATTATTTCTTTTAGTGCAAATTTAAACAGTTGAATAGCGTTTCTTGGAAGCATGAGCTATAGGCATCTGTTTTCAGTATTTCGCGATGATTTACTCGGAATTGGCGGCGAATCACTTGAATTAATGACAGATTTAAAAATTATCATAATTCTGTTGAAACAGAGGCAAATGATGAGAAAAACAACGCAACCTAGAAGAAACTCTAACAAAGGACTCTAACAAAACTCTAGAGATGATTCATGAGATGAATAACATAATAATATAAACTTAAACTATTCATAAATGTTTCATGTATCAAACGTTCTTGCGACATCAAATTTAGAGTTTCAAATTTGCAGACGTAAATTATAAAACTTTCTACTATTAACATCATATACAGTAGAACTCCAACTATCCGAACTCTGACTATCCGAATCACTGATTATCCGAATCATTTTCAGAATTCCAGAAAAAAAATAAGACTGAAACATATTTAGGTACTGCGATTCGCAAAAAAATGATTCTGTCTAAACGCGCTATTGTTCTTCCCTCCACGAATTGTCCCCCTTTCCTCCACTGTTCGTGATGATGATAGTTTACCGGCTTACCTTGACCTAGATGTTCAAAAAGCACCGACTTTCATTTACAGTACGGTACGTACATACTGTATTAATGTACAGCACTTGTTACTACGCTTAACATGTAAAAGTGTTGCCTTACGTATACGAGATTTGGGTATTATACTTGACACTAAACTTTATTTTACAATTCATATTGAACATGTTATCAATAAATTCTTAAAACTCTTTGGATTTATTAACAGAAGCACAACTAACTTCAAAAATATCAATACCCTTAAAACTCTCTTCTGTTCCCTAGTTCGCTCGCACCTAGAGTATTCCTCTGTTATCTGGTCTCCATATTATGATGTTCACATCAAGAATATTGAATCAGTTCAACATCGATTTTTGAGAAAGATAGGCTGGAGGTTGGGCTTATCCAGAAACCAATATACGTATAATGAGTTAGAAACTGCTTTAAATATATCTTCTCTTTACGACCGTCGAAATAAATGCGACCTTCTAGTCCTATTTTAAATTCTCAACTCACTATTTGATGCGCCTGAACTACTGAGCTCAAAAAATGAAATATCCCAACTAGAAACCTCACACGAAACTTACTATTTCATACCGATAACCATAGAACTAACTATGGTTTTCATTCCCCTATGCACAGAATACTTAGGTCTGCCAACAAACATACCAGTCTTGATTTCTTTGATAACAAGTTGTCTTCTTTAAAATGATCACTGAATCCAATTCAATTATAAACACCCCTCTCCCGCTTCCACTCCCACCGAGTCTACTATATACCATTGTGTCTTTCTACTTTCCTTTAAAATAATTTTCTATGTATAAATATGTCCTTAAAAATGCCCATTGGGCGTATATAATAATAAATAAATAATCAGTTAAAAGCTCTATTTCTTTAAAATGTTTTTTTCTCCCATTTTCAATATACATACAGTAATGAATTAAAATAGGCCATTTTTTCAGAAAAAAATACAGTTTCCCGAACGGGGTCCGGTCCCAATTGATTCGGATAATTATAGTTTTACTGTTTTATGCTTAGTCTGGAGGATTGTCGTCTTATCTTAGATATCGCAATTTTTCCACTCTGTGGACATCTCGATAGTCCGGTTCTGGGCTGGTATTCGGAACGCTGGTAGAGAAAGCATTCAGAATCGCACGGCTGGTCTCAGCTTTAAAAGTGCTTGGCTACCGCCCTCGGCACGTTTCAATCGTTGGTTCATTTATCACCAGTTCTCACTATGTACCCAACCATATGGTTCTGTAGTAAGAAATTATATGCAACTTATACTTCAAACCGATACATAAGATGCAGTTAATATCATATCTTGAATATTCGCAAATTCGGCCGCATAACCGAATACCGCACGCAACTACACTGGCTCAGTATCAGGTGAAAAAGAAACATTTACAGTCTATCCCTCCTTTCTTCTTGCGGTGCCTTGTCAGGTTCCCCCGACGTTGGCGATCACTACAGCGAAAGCATCTCGGCCATGCGCTACTGTATTCTGCAGCCAAGACAACTGCTTATTGCATGTAATCGCCATAGTGATTCCTGGGAAAAGATGACCAGAGTGATTTCCCGTTGCTTTCTCTGGTTGTTTTTTCTATCGGGGTTACCTTCCCTTAGCTGGATAGTTTTGGCTTGGAGGCGCTAGAAACTCGCCTTTCACCCTCTCGTTTTTTGCTGTGATCACACCGCTATGAGTGTGATCCCATTGCCCAGGGTTCGCGACGTGGACGCCAACGAGTAGGACTAGTCAGTAGTGTTGCTGGTATCCCTCCTTTACAATATTTTGAATTATAACACTTCGCCTGTTTATCTGAGGAGCTCTACCAACCTCTATCACAGCATGTATCTCTTTGTTTTAATAACGAAAGCACTCTTTCAATACCCATTCACCGCTTTGTTTTTTTTGCCTCTTCTTTCACAGAAGTAGCTGCTTGATTGTGGAATAACCTACCCACTAATGTCAGAGACGCTATTCCTTCATTTACATTCGAGTCACGTATGAAATGTTACTTCCTGAATATTTTAGTTTGTTCTATAGTGAACATATGATAGTAAACCAACAATATGTTGATATACCACTGATTTTTTTCAAATAAAACGGTTTGAGTAGGTAGGAAAAAATTACCTTAAGGCAATATGCCCGCCATTATGCATATGTAATCTGTATGTGTATATAAAGCGTTTGAATGAATAAATATTTCATACTCAAATTAATTTTAGTATTTTTGAAACGTTTTCTTTTCTAGCTTTATCGAATGTATTTTTATGGTTTACTTTATTGGCTTTTTATGTTTACATAAAGATGTTAATATTTGATTCAAATTGTATTCTTGTTGTTTTCTCTAACAATCACAATAAACAATATACTACTGAATGAATACGCAATCACAGTTCATTCGTACGAAAAATATCAACGTAAAAATTATTTATCAATTAATTTATTTGTCATTGTTCAAACAGTATTGCATGAATTTCTTGGAATTGAAGACCTGATTATGGCCGGTGCAAACATACCGATGATATGGAAAAATTACGCAGTGAAAACAATACTCAACAAACTACTAGGAGATCGGTCAATTTTTGACGTCACCCAATTTAGAAGAAATTAGTATAACATTAAGATAAATCTTTTTCTTCTCGTGCTACTCCTATAGGAGGTTGGCGACCATCACTTGAAGCCTCTCTCGATCCTGAACCACTCTGATGAGCATCTGCATCTGGTATTCCAAACCACTGCCGAAGATTCCTGAGCTATGATGCTCTTTTACGTACCATATCCCGTTTACCGTCTATCTTCCCTTTCACTATGAGCTGGTGTAGAAGGGCATATTTTCTCTCCGGAATATCATATGATCAAAAACAAACGGAAATTCCTAATTTGAAATGCCCGAGCTGTACCAATCGGTATTCTTTGTAGCCACGTTGACAGCACTGTTTTTGATAATCTGTCAAAGTTTGACGGCGATCGGATGCTCATTTCTGTCAGCGTCTATTTGAGTAAGTCGAAAAATTGCTGTGGCAACTTTTACAATGGATAAAAAATAGGCACAACGAGCGCGCCTCAAATTTTGTGTTACTAATGAAATTTCGTGTGCCGAATCATTAAAAATGTTTAATAAAGTCTTTGGAAAATCGTGTATGTCAAAAACAAGGGCATACGAATGGTATAATAGGTTTGAAGACGTTTGTGAATGCTTAGATGATGATAAGCATGCTGGACGTCCAGCAACGTCAAGTACCGTAGAAAACATCGGATCGGCAAAGCAAATCGAGCTAAAAAATCGACGTGTACCAATCCGAAAGCTTGCTGTATTATAGAGCATCTCATTGAGATGTTTTGGGCATGAAACGCGTCACTGCCCCCCTCGTTCCAAAAACACTGAAAGAATGTGGAAGGACAATTCGTGGGTTTTACACCACGATAAAACGCCGTCTTATACAGCGGTGATAGTTGCGGAGTTTTTCGCCAAAAAATCGACTTATCTTATCAGCCAAGCACCACATTCTGCAGACCTGGCCCCGTCTGACTTTTTTCTTTTCCCAAGAATTAAATTGTTATTTAGAGGAACACGCTTTGACACTCGTATGATTGATTTCATAAAAGAGAATTCGTTGCGAGAGCTAATGGCCATACCTTTGCAGGCCTATGAAAAGAGCACGGACAATTGGATTAAGCCATGGCATCAATATATCTTCGCAAATGGCTAGTATTTCACAGGGGATAATTTTTGCCAAATTCCCGTTTTTTTCAGATTAAAGTACGCGACCTTCCGTCTTTTGACAGTGGCTACCAGTTCTATATCTTTATCCATTATATTCAGTACCCTTTCGTTGGACATTCGATCAGCCCATGAGATACGCAGCATTCTCCTTTGCAGCCATATTTCAAATGATAGATTTATCTATCATGGAAACTTCGAGAGTCCATCCTTCCACTCAACAATGTAGCACAGAGAATACCCGGTATGCATTTACAAGTCCTATTTCATGCTTAACCTCGAGTCTCTTAAAATACCGAGTCGACTTCTCTCTAGTTTCTTAAGTTTGTACCAAATTTGGTAATTTGGTACAAACTTAAGATAAAAAGATTCAATTGAATCCGATTGGAACTTCTTTGGCACAGAGACAATAGTCTTACTTAAAACAAAAAATAAATAATAAAATGCTAGAACCGTATAAATGCTGTAAGAGCCTCAAGTTGAAAAGACTGAAATTGTTTGCCGAGAGCCTGCGAGGTTGATGATAGCTATTGAAAGGGCCAGCACCAGCACACGTTCTTCTTGGAATTGTTGTTTTTTTTTAAGTTCTTTATTATTGCTTTCAAGTAACTTTTTTTTTTTTTTGCTTTCTATATTACACATTGTATTTTTGACTAGTAAATATTAATTTTACTGTCTAAGAACAGAGTTATTTAAACAGTATATTAATGTTATAATTGTATGTATGTATAATAACTAAATAAATGATTATTTTTTATTACACGATTGATCCCTGTATGGCACAAAGGATTATGATTTATAGTTGTTGATTAAGTATTGTGCGATAAATATTCATCATCTTTTTGTAAATTAGGTCAAATAAAAACATTAAAACACCTGCTACTTGGGATACAGAGTAACCAATTTCGCAATCGAATGTCATGCCAAGGTTGCAGTTTAACGAAAAATGATAATTACGCTAATATAACATAGGTATATCATTCAAAATTGACAAATTGATATTCGCCAAAGGGGTCCCACAGGGTTGAATATTATATCCAACGTAATTTTATTCATATTTGATGACCGTTTCATGGCGGTTTTTAAGGAGGGTTTTGTACAAATAATAATTTAAGACTTGAAAACAACAATTCCATTGTTTTGAGTTGATTAAAATATTTGTAGACAAAATGTTGGATTTAAGCCTTTAAATCAAATTAACGAATTACAACAAAGATAGGAAAAAAAATGAATATGGAAGACTACGCATTTACAGGGCATTTAATCTGTCATTGGCTGGTTGAAGTGTCCACTTTACACAGTGTATCATTTATCATTCCGCCTATATTTAAGCATCCACGTTTCCTCAACTCTTCTATCTGTTGACTTTTGTGAAGTAAAATAGCTGAAACTTTTATTGAAATGTGAGATTCATCTAGTTGAATTGTTGTACCTTGAGAATGTTTGAAAGCTCTTTTCAATTTTCATACTTCTTTTTGTACAAGTTTCACCCCGATGTTGAAAGTATTAACAAACCTAAATGACATACACGAGTAAATTCAAGCAAAATTTATAGCAGACAAAAGAAACAAATAAAATCAAACAATAAAAGCGGTTTTTTTTAAATGGTAGATGGAAAGTACGAGAAGATTGTTATTATCGGATTGCCGATCCCGCACGATTTTCGCTCAGAGACACCACTCCTTTATCACACAGAGAGTATTCAATGTTTCGGAAGAGCGTATTAAGCTCTTAAAGACAAATAAATTTTCGTGAGTTTTCTGTGTTACTTGTCATAACTACGATATTACGGCTACTTATGGCATGACAAAATCCGACAATTGAAATGAACAATGGCAAAAAAAACTTATTTATTTATACGATTTCCTACGTGGCTTGTCGAACAGTTGTGAAGTCTCGGAAGCAATGTATCTCTGGGTAGCAAAAATGAGGAAGAGGAAAGCTTTTCAACGAATCGAAATGGCATTTTCTTCACGCTAGTAACGAGTCTTTTTAGTTATACGTCAAAGGAGACACTTGAAAAAATGTGGTTTTACAGCATTCCTTACTCGAAATAGTGAAATTTAGACTTATAGGGACGATTGATTACAATAATAAAGCTATCTTACCTGCGTCAGTGCGAGAGCTACGAATATTAAAAAGGTGAACGCCATCTTTGGTCGCTGATGCTGACCGCTGGCTAAAATCTTGAAAAGCTTAAAGTCTCCTATATCGACGGTCTCGATAGTATTTTATATCCTCCTACTCTGAAGAATTGACTCCAACTAATGTGTTCGATACCAGTCGGTTTCTATATATTATGTTGCCCCAGTTGCCGCTCGGTTCTAAAGTAAATAGAACGTTTCTGAATGGTTACATGATTAATCGTTGAAATTACTTCAGCCATTTGCATTCGGATGATTCAGGGCCTTTACGCATCTGTCAAACTCTTCTCTAGAATTATCAACACTTTTAAGAAGAATATTGAGCAAATATTTACATTTTAATTTACAGAAATTGTTGTAAACACGTTTATTTTTTGTAACCGAACGCAACGTTGACGTTTGATTTGTAGGCCAGTGGCAGGTCGTTGAAAATGGATTCGCTCGAAAAACGTCACGCTGTTATGGATTTCGGGCAGAGTTGCCAGACTCGATCAAGCAAAAATAGGTAGATTCAGAAAAATAAATCGGTAGATTTCGGTAGATTCAGGGGTTGATGAGGGGGGAGGGGGAAAAATAAATTTGACAGTTGTTCAAAATTAAAGCGCCGTTTCGCCTAAAGCCGTTGCTTTAATTAAATAGTCGAAAACGCTTGATAAATGAACATTTGAAAACCAAAAGGACTGCAATATGTGAATCACCAAAATACATTGATTTCGGTTTGCAAAACTGTCCCAGAATACAGGTAAATCTTGTTTTATTACTTTGAGGTTATGTTGATATTTTAATTTCTATATCAACAGTAGGTACTGTATTTTGTGTAACCATACAAACTCTTCAAGGGTTTAAGGCATAAATATTTATAAAATCACACTAAGTTACCTATGCATGATTTTTTGATGCACAAAGATACATCGGTTGAATTTATTTTCATAAAACATATTAAATTATGTATATTAATACCCGTTCTGTGAAAATACAAGTATTGTGTATTGTCAGCCTGTCAATGACTTGGTATAAATAGTTTTTTGCAGCATAGAGGTCCTAACATTGATGGGTCTTCTGTCTCTCTATCTCCTGGTCATTTTGTTGTTGTAACATGTTGTTAAACAAAATTGCCAATCGAAGAAATAATTAATATTTTAAAGTTCTTTAAATGTAAAATCTGATAACTGCTAAAGTACTGAAAAAATGCTTAAAACAATGATTCAACTGAATTTAAATGGATAATTAACTGAAAAAAAACCATTGGTATCATTTTTATATGAAAGGCGATCCCCTTTCATTTCTTCTCATAGATATATATGAATTTTTCAATAATGTCATGAAATTCTATCGACATGATTTATCATACACAATATTGTAGGTATATTTGAAAATAACCGAGAATCACCATTCACCAATACTACCCAATTCATTCCATTAGTATATAATTAATTATATACTTACGTACAATAGATAAGGAGTTTTTTAACAATCAACAGATGGCAACCTAAGTGAGCAAACAAACAATAAATTATTATAACATGTATTCGTTTTATTTGTATTGAAATTTTGTTCTATCAAAAAAAACGAGGAAATGTATAGAAATCGGTAGAATTTCAATAGAAGTCGGTAGATCGATAGATTGCTCCTAAAATCGGTAGATCTACCGAATAATCTGTAGTAATGGCAACGCTGATATATTTTTATTTTTGCACCACAACAGGCCAGGAGGCCCAATTACAGTGGTGAATTACATCACAGAACACCCAGGCTTGAGAAAAATCAAATTTAATTTTTTTGTTCTCACCGGGAATCGAACCCGGAACCTTCCGTCTGTGAGTCAAGCGTCTTGACCACTACACCACGGAGGCCGCCGATATTGCATTAAGGAGTATCTAATACAAAAAAGTAAAAATTAAATTACAATTACTATGGCGACTGCTTTTCTTGAGATTTGGATTGCCAACCGCCGGCCAAATGCAATAAATAGCGTGATAAATAATAAATAAGTAAATAAAAATAGCAGTTTTGGAATATTTTCCATATTTTCACCGGTGAAATTCAAATATGTGATTGCGCAGCAGGATTAAACGTCACGAAACGTAAATATTTTGACATTTAATATAAGGTGTTCACGGATGTTCCATTTCAGCGAATACGATAAACAACCATGGTGAGAAATTGATATCACGTCGATAGTTATTTGTGATTGAGCTACAGGTTTATAAGTTAGGCCTTCATTTTTTTTCTTAAGTAGTAGCCTTATACTATTCTTACATCTTGTTCTATAGTTATGTACATTTCTATTGAATATAATTTCATTTATAAAATACTTCGGCATCAGATTATCATACACTCTATACGAGTATATAAAATTAAAATATATTATGCAACAGTATATTTTATTAATACATTACAACAGAGATGAAGAACATTTTACAGAAGGAAATATTTTTATTTAATTATTTACCCTTGCGAATTATTATATTGATTTTACAAAAATATTATATCATTTTTAATTATACTCTGTTGCTGATAATTATATTTTTTACGCCTTTAGAAAAGTTTGTCTAAAGCTTTTATTCAGTTTTGTCTGGTAGTTTAACTTCCGAGGGGGTTGAATCCAATTTTTGTCTTCAAAAATTTAGACAGATTCAAAATATTGTTAGTAAAACCAGCTGGTTCAAGAAGAAGAAAAACATTTAAAAGTGTTTTCAGGCGTTGCCTAGTGATTATTGTAGTAATTAAAGGAAAATTGCTCGTTGGAATAAAATTTTTGTCACTTTTGATGCGTAGATAACCGTATTGAGGGGTTCTAGACCCGTCGGTATAAACCGATGTACTTATACTTGCATAAAAACTTGATGGTGGGGGATCGGTAGTATATCTTTGTAATAGGTCGGGAGAATTTTATCTTCAACTATGATGTCATATTAAAGCTATGTCATTTTAGAGCGTATACGTATATTTTTATATTTTTACGCTTTGCCTTGTTTTATATCGATGTATCTACCCAAAACTTGAAGGTGGGGGTCGTTAGTATAGCTTTGTAATCGCTAGAGAGAATTTATCTTCAACTATGCCATCAAGGTGAAGGTATGACGTCTATCTTCCCATCATAATCGAGGCCCTGGGCATGGAGGGAGAGAACTATTCACGGGGACCCGTCACAATAGATCTACACAGGTCGCTGTGACGTCAGGAGCTCGCATAGCACTGACCCCCACCACTAAGACTAAGAATTAGTGCAATTGCTAGTTTTTCTATTGCCATCGTCGTTAGCTGCATTCGAGAATGCAATAATCGTATTCCTGTTTATTCAGTTCGGTCGTGCATTACAAACATTAAATGTTTAATTAGTTTGAACTAAGTTAATAAAATGAGAATATTATAATGCCGTTTGTCTGCATACATATAAATATTCAATTAATGATTCACTGTCTGTTTCTCTCACTGAAAGTTTTTCGTGTGACAAACATTGATAAATACGAGGCATATCCAGAAAGTAAGAATTCTGTTTGGCTCTCGTGCTGTGAGAATTTCCCCCCAAAAGTTGGCAACACTGATTAGTAGTGGGGAGTCTCCTGAACACAACGATACTTGGATAGATATTTAAATTTTAAAAAACATACCCAATTTGTAACAAAAAAATGTCAAAAAAAATAAAAATATGGGTAATAGATTACGAAATGTAATAGATTTAAAAATTAGTTCTCTTATATATAAAACAATAATACTTCCACACATAAATTACTGTTCTTCCATTATTTTTTTATGTAATGAAGGAGAAATTCAAAATATACAAATTCTTCAAAATAAGGCAATGAGGATTATACTCAAAAGAAATATCTATTCTAATGTAGAAAGAATGCACAAAAAAATTGGCTTGCTCACAGTAAAGCAACAAATTAAATATAATGTGGCAATTTTTATACATAAAATAATTAAGGGGATGAATAAAATAAAAACAATAATAAAATTTAACCAACAATGTCATACATATGAAACAAGGGTTAAAAAAAAGATAGGATTACCAATGAGGAAAAAAACAGAATCTTAAAACTCATTGTACAAGGGATTGAAGCTGTATATTGAGTTACTTGAGGAAATAAAGGAAATAGAAAAAAATTTAAATATTTAAAATTAATTAAAAAAAATATGTTATTGAGAAATTTTGATAAAAAAGTTGTAATATTATTAAAAGTTTATATTAGTTCTTAAGATTTATTTATTTATTCATTCAAAATTACAAAATTAAATATTTATGAACTTATTAAGGCTTTTTAGGCTATGCCCGTGTCAAGCCACAATAAAAATACATGGTAAAATTAAATAGGTCAAATTATTATGACAAAGAATAACAATCTAGAAAAAAGGTAAATGTAATAAATAATCAAATTCCAAAGAATACAACGCAAAAAAGATAATCAGAAATAATTTTTAAAATATAAATTATACAAATTAAGAATCACACATTATCAAATATACACAATAGTGGTATCATTAAAATCAACAAAATAATAGTAAAATATAAGTAATAGTATTAAAAAAAAACATTTACATCAACAGAAAAAGAATATATATTTAAAAGCATAATTGAAATGATAATTGAGATATGTTTTCTAGAAACTCACTCAATACCATAGTAAGAAATAGGAGCAATAAATCATATGCCAAATAATAGTACGTACTAAATTAAATTATACAAAAATACATAATGAAAAAAACGATGTTATGAACTAACTTAATAAAGCATAAATAAATAAATAAACAACGAGCACCGGAGATCCTCATTAGTACCAAAACTTGCCACGTAGTGTTCGTTTGTGTGAAAGATGTCGATTAGAAATCCCGCCAATAGCGAGGTGCAAATTAAACGGGTCGCTAGCAAATTTGAATTAGAAGGTGAGGATTTTCTGAGCTATATTGTGACTGGTGATGAAACGCGGAAGACTCATTACACCCCTGAGACAAAAAGACAGTCATCACAAAGGCGGCACACTAGTCCCCATCTGCCAAAAAATCAAAACCTCAATTTCGGCCAAAAAAATCATGGCATCCTGTTTTGGGACCGAAAGGGGATAATTTTGATATTTTTTTTGCCCCAGGGGGAGACGATTACTGCAGCACTATAGTGTGAGACCCCACAAAAGCTTAAAAGTGCAATTCAAAACAAACGGAGGGGAATTTATTTATTTATTTAATTTTACATAAACGGCATAAATTGCCTTTAACATATATTTAACATAAATATATTTAAAAAAAACATAGATTAATATTAATTATAATAATAAAAATACTTCATAGTTTTATTCCACTTTTACTTATAATTATTTTATAATTTTTTTACCAGTGACCGGGTTTCGTCGTGACCGACATCGGCAGACGACCAGAAACAAGAGGTCTCGAAATGGACGAAGATGGCGGGAGAAATCTACGAGGAAGGCAGCAAAAAGCTTGTGCCACGACTTACAACCTACATAGAACGGGGAGGCGCTTACGTGGAAAAATAAGTAATGCAAACAATGTACTGTAATACTTTTTTTAATACAAAAACTGAGTACTCTTACTTTCTGGATATGCCTCGTACTATTTATTTATTTATGTATTTCGCAGTTTTGAAATGTACAGAGTTTCTTTGTTTCAGGTCCCGACTAGCTAGGAAATTCCTGTGTTTAGGAAGGACCTTATTTTTTACATGTGTTTTTTTTTATTTATTTCATTAAATGATACTTAATAAATTCAAATAATAATAATAACATTAGAAAAAATCTCAAAATATTGTTTATATATGTAAAGTATTAATATAAATCTCCACCAACAATCAACGGAAAGTGGCTTGGTGGGGAGATTTTAGTTTTAGTAAAAAAGAAGATTGAAATGTTAAGTGTACAAATCTATACTAACATTAATTAAAAAATATGAACCTATTTCTCTGAATATATCGGCAGTTCGGCAACTAGGTATCTGCTTTTTATTTAGTGTGGCATGAAAAAAAATCCTCAAATTTATGTTTTCTCTACTCCGAGATAAGATTCATAATATTGCACCCCGTAGAGACTGCTTATCTGCCGTAAAACAATAATAACAAATTTGTTTGTACATGCGTTTTTAAACTTCACCAATTCTTGTGAAGTTGCGTGAGATTTACACGCAACGTTGTCATGTTGTGTACGCCGGCGCCGTCCGAAATGTTTGTAATCAAACCGAACACGTCACTCAAGTTTCCTGTAAAAATATGTTATGTCTTCTTAATTAGTTAAAGTAAATAATGCTGATGCTTTGTAGGTGGTGTCTACCTCAAGCAAGCTGTGTCTACAAATCGTCAGCTCCGCGCGAATCCACCATTTTCGCAATATTTTTAAAAGATGAATCAATTTATTATGTAAGTATGTACCGCGAAACTATGTAATCTATGATCAACCTTTAAAAAAATATATTTCCATTTGATTTCGGTAAATTTGGTACATTAAGGACGAAAGTAGATTTATGTCACTAACTTCCCTCGGAAGCTTTAGTCACTAACTTTACTCAGTGGCTTGTCGGAACCTGTCAAAGTGCGCGTGTAATTTGTTGCGGGCCAATTACGACTCTGTGTTTTTTAATATACTGCTCTATGGCAAAGACAAAGGTAAGTTTTTCTTGTTGCATCAAATAGACGAAGGTTTTTAGATCATTTCCTGTTTATATTATGCGCTGTCAGTAGCTTAAATCAAGAATTACGACGATGGGCAAATTAAAAGGCAAAAGTTGAGCCTCTGGGTTGTCAATTTTGCCCAAACGAAAAAATGTGTTAGGGTTGTCACTTTTTTATTTTAATAATTAGTTTAAATTAAATTAAAACTATTATGAAGGTTTTGCACACATAAGGTATTTTAGATTTTTTAAAAAATATTATCATTATTGTGGATAATTTAATTGAATTCTTCTTTGCCTTTCTTAATTTATTTGATAATGTGTTTTTATATTCCTTATATTGCTTTTTAATAGATTCTGAAGCATGTCTAATTTTTTGTATGGTATTCACTTTGTTTCTTTATTAGATAATTTTAATTATATCTGGAGTTAACCAGCCTCAATTATTATCCACTCTCAAACTACATTTTTTCACTTTCGTAGCCATGGACTTAGATTCCGAAATAATTTATATTAATTTTTAAAATTGATGTCGTCTAGTTTTAACCTTCTTAGTTGTTCGTTAACTATATTCCTGAAACAGTTATTATTTCTCACAACATAGGTACAAGTATTTGTCATTTCGAAAAATGTGTGTACCGTAAAACGCTGCAACTTTGCCGCAATTTTGACTTTTTTTGTAGATATCTCTGAACCTATTTATTATTATGGCTGTTAATGCGTTTTAGATGGAAGACGGACCTAATGCCTAGCCGTATAAGTTCCAAATCCTTTTAAATCTTGCAAGTTTTCCTAATTACATGCATTCAAAGTCGTAGGCAAAGTTGTGTGCAAAAGGCGCAACTTTGCCTCGAAGAATACCTCAGTAAATATAATGTTTCTCTTTATAGTATTTTTTTTCCATATGCAAGAGTCGCTGTGCTTGACCCCGGCAGTCAAATTATTGCCATTAAGGAAATAGATTTTTATTCACAGCTAATGGGGAAAGTTGTAGCAGGTACCACAAACTTCCCATACAAACATGTCGGTAAGTGTAGGGTTGTGCCAAAAAAAGATTTTTTTTTTCCACTTTTATTTCTATTTTTTCCTAAGTTAAACAAATAATCAGAAGTAAATCTAAATAAAGTTGGTAACAGTAGGTATTAATATCAGTCTATTATATCTATAATAATAGGTAGTCTTCTCTCTCAAACCTAAAGTTACTTTTTAGGCAGGTAATTAAAATTTCAGCAACACAAAGTAGGAACAATATTAAAAGCTATGACACTAAACAAACATACGTAAAAAATAAAACGAAAAACAAAAATAGCTAACTGTTTAACCAACATCGTTACTTTTTACTTTTAGAAACCACTAAGAATATATTTTAAAAAACTAGATATGCTTAAAACCAAACAAGCTAATAATAGTCTTATTTTGCTGAAAATACCGTTAAGTATAAAATTAGCATGTTATAACAAAATATCCTATTTGTGAATAGGAACATTATTATATTACTAACTTTAGGTACGGAAACTATAAAATCAAATATTTTGGTACATCTTTAGGTACCCAAAAGAAAAGAAATATTTTCAAAAAATCTCAAACAAAATACAAAATTATTAAAATAATTACTCAAAATACGATAAGGGAAATATTTCGACAGATTGACCAAGACGATTGTGAAAATATTCGTCTGATTTATTAGTTAGGTAAGTAATACCATTTTTACTTATTGGATGTTATACTTATTAAGATTTAAATGAAATATGAAATGTCCTCGTCGGGAAATTTGGGGATCAGGTAATACTGCAATAACATCTTTTAAATCTTGTACAGCACATACATCTTCAATACTAGGGTAGATGAAGACTGATCCCTTATCACGCTTAGAATTTTTGACTTTTCGTGTAAATTTCACTGTGGGAATTTTTTCATTTATTGATAAAACCTTCCCTACAAAGTGCTTAGTGCTCTTTTTCGCAGCGAATTTAGCTATTATCCAGCTGTTTTCTTGAAATTCATGACAATCTTTCACGTCAACATTAATGTCACTCAGTTCGAAAGGGGATATTATGCTTTCTTGTTCAAAGTCTTCTTGTTCTTGTAAATATGACGCAATATAAGTATCAAAATTTTCGTAGTCGGAGTCGTCTGCAGCATGA
The DNA here is from genome assembly GCF_059751315.1 of Micrasema longulum. NCBI lineage: Eukaryota > Metazoa > Arthropoda > Insecta > Trichoptera > Brachycentridae > Micrasema > Micrasema longulum. The sequence continues at coordinate 173,618 of NW_028277558.1, forward strand.
AAAGAAGTTTCCGACACCGGGCTTGAGTCGCTGTTGTACACATGTTTCTTTTGTTTTCTTATTTTGGATGATTGGCCTTGAGAAGTTCTTTTTCGTTTAGTCATTTGTGTATTTATATCTCGTAAAACGTTTTTTTTGGGGGAAGCTTCTTTTAAAACTATATTAGACGTAATTATTATCTTCGGTTTTTTATTCTTGTTCGGGGAGTCATTTTTAGGTACATTAACTATTTTCAAATCCAGGCATTCTGGTGTGTCAACCCAAAACGGAGTATTCATTCTGAATTCTTTGTTAAATTCCTCAGCCAATGTACGAATTTATTTGAAACTGTCGCCAAAGGCTGCATGTAAACGTTTATGGCACTTATGGAAAGCTTGCAAAGACTGTCAGGACTTTTAGTTTCAGGACACTTTATTTCCTTCTTCTTGACATATGTTATTTTCAACGGTCCTGGTAAACTTGAGTCTTTTTTCTCTTTTTGTGTATTTATTTTCGTAACCTTCTTTATTTTTTTAGCTTTAGCTAGCTCTTCTGCTTGTTCAGTTGAAATAGATTTACCAGGTATGACTGGAAGCTTGCTGTTTTTGCCTGTTTTTATTGGTTGTGATTGTCTATTTTGCTGTAAAAACTCCAAAAGGCTAGCATCAAATTGACGAAAATTTTCTTCTTGTAGTGTTGGCATTTTTAATGTCACTCTTAAGGGATTGAAAGGAAATATTCCGGATCCTTCAAATCCTTTACATATGTTGATCTCTTTTGTAATGTTTATTTTTGACATTAGCTCCTGCAGTAGCTGCGGGAAATGACATTTGTTGGTTGTGCTTGTAGTGATGTGTGCAGCTTTATAATTTGTTGAAATTTCACGCCAATGTCGTTTCATTGGTCCAAAAAATGCCACGTCTAGTGGTTGAGTAAGGTGTGTAGCATTTTTTGGAAGAAAAGTAAATCTAATGTTTTGACTTTGACATATTTGAATTGTCTCGACACTTAGGTGAGATGCCAAGTTATCGCCGATAATAAGTTTTACGCCGTCACGAGAGTCTGCCCATGGCATAACTATAGTCTTGAACCAATCATCAAAACAAATCATATCGAACCATCCAGATTTGGTGCGATTATACCTAGCATCTTTTGGACCATTTTCACACCACTTGGACCACAAATGATCTGCTTTGTAAACCACATAAGGTGGTAGGCAAATTCCGTCAGCAGTTCCGCTGAACATGATTGATACTGAGCTTTTGCTTGCATTAATTACCCTTTCTGGGTGTTTTGTGCCTCTTTTGAAAATACATTTTTTAGATCCGGGGTCGTCACTTAAATTTGTCTCATCAAAATTGAGAATATTACTGGTGGGAACATCTTTAAGAGAAATTTTCAAATTTCTGTAGTATTCGTCCATTTCCTCTACTGTTTTTGCAGCACGGCTTCGTTTTATATTTTGTGTTGCCCTTTGTGAAAAATTGTGTCGTTTTAAGAAAAAACGGGCCCAGCGTTCACCAGGCATTTTTCCTTTAAAAAGAGCAGATTTTCCACTTTTTAAAAGGTAGTTGTAAACTACAATACGCAAATCTAAAAGAGAAAGAGGACAACCAAATTCTGCTGAAATATTCACCACGTCCGCTATGTGAGCTTCTTCCTCAGTTGAAAACTCTGTAGGTCGACCAAATGGTTTATTATGTACGCTTTTGACTTTGTTGCTAATTGTCCGACGTGGGATCCCAAACTGCTTTTCTGCTTCGTATGATGAAATAATTTTTCTTCGAACGAGATCTACAGCAACTTCCAGCATTTCCTTCGAGTAATCAGAATAACTACGAGCTCCTACTCTACGCCTTCTTCGCTGTTGATTGTTTGCCATTTTTCACATAACTGCAATAGAATTAAGATTTCCATAATTTTTAGTATTCAATTTGTCCTCGAAATATCGTTTTATCAATAGATTTGAGATATTTTGTAAACTTATTATAACGATCATCGATAGAGATAAACTTTGAATTAAGTTATGTTTCGAACACTTATATAAGTAGTGTGTCATATTTAAATCATAATTAAAAGTTTATTTGTATTACTAGAAATAAACGAAAAAAACTTTATCCGGGTAAATTATATAAAGTCAAATAAATTCAAATTTCGTTTAATAAAAAAATTAAATTAAATGAAAAAATCAAATTTAAGATAAAGCACGTTGACTACTAGTGATAACCCTAGAACCAGGCAAAAAGTACAAATCGTGTTTTCAAAACACTGCACAACATTGCCTAGCAAGTTTTTTTGATGAAATCGTGTACTTTTGATAAAAGTATCAAACAATACGAAAAATATACAGTATTTTCTTACCCCGGGACGGTTTTACTTTTCAAAAACACTTTTGGTTTTTCTTGAACTTTAAAAGTTTTAGGAGACCAAAATTTCACGACTCCTCCTGCCGACATTCATCGCTCAACTGAGAGCGCAACAATGGAGTTGGCGTTATGAAAAATAAAAAAGGTGTTGCCAGGACAATGAAAAATTACTACCAAATGGTAAAAAGTGAGAAAAAGCCAATCAAATGCGAAATATCGTAATCGTAACGAAACAGGAAAAGTTGTGGCCGGTAGGAAAAGTTGCAGCGTTTTACGGTACCTACCTGATTGTTTGTTCTCAAACCAACAGTGGTACGTGAAAACCAGCACAGACAGAACTTTCAGGTGAGGGGGTCGTCTTTCCTTCTCAAGTTAAACAACTGATGAACTTTTAACTCAAGCACTTTATTATAACAAAGAACAGTTTGTTAAAAATAAAGCGGTGAATTACTGTTGAATCTCCAGATGGTGTCTCGAATTTCTTCTTTGGGCGATCTCCGTTTGTCTCTTTCTTGCGGCTTCTTGTTCGGAACTGCCCGTCTCTCTCAGAAATCTAATCTTAAATAATTACCCTCGATCCCTGGAGCCATTCCCCTTTTTACTACATCTGGGTGCGCCTATTTTCTAGGACACTCCCTTTTTTATGGTTTATTGTTATTCCATACACATATTCTTAATTTAAGATATAATTACATAATACCTAGGCTAAATATTGCTTATATTATCATAGACTTTTATATCCTACAATTTTGTATAATGATTTATATAATAAAAAGTTCAAATAAATCCTACAAGTCAATGCTACTACTCTAGTTTATCTAGCTAAAACATATGAATGTTACATTAAAATAAAATTACAATACATTATTCCTATTCAGGAAAGACAATGTCATCTTATCATTTACTGGGCCAAAGTATTTCCGTATTATTTGCGCAATTATTTCAAATTTACTAACTGTAAGAACACACAAATACCTAGCTCCAACGCAACGATTGCATCCTTTTGTAAAGCGCTGTCTGTAATTGGTGCATTCTTAGCCAATGAGAAGTCATCTTATGTTTACGTAAATAGTAAAAACTAGCGTCGCCTTTGTCCACGGTATCGATCGTTTACGTAAATTGCATGTGCCAAAAAGAGCCGACTATATCTCCGGTTGCATCCCGCCTCTAGTTCATTTCAGCTCCGACCTTGTCGCCGAAAACACGTGTTCAGGATCCCGGTCATATTTCACAAAATTTATGATACTCCCTTGGTCCATAATACAACTGCATAAAAAACATTTGTTAGCGAAACAATATAACCTACTACAATATGTTTAATGAATTTATTTACTAGGTTTCTTAATAAAATCTACCCTACTCTATTCGTATTACGTAAAACTAATTTTGGAACTAACACTGATATTAAAACATGTAATTTACGTAATTAAGACTAAGATTATTGGTATGTGTACTTAAATAAAACATTTCTTTAAATAAACAAGATTTATTAATTTTTCTTAAGTTATCAACCAGATTTTGACAACCCTAAGGCCTATAAATTGCTTGTATGAAAACAAATAAAGTTTAGCGGGTAAATTTGCCCAATTGCTTTTGGACGAATATTTTATTAGTTAGCCATTGAAAATATGCTCAAACGACAATTTTGCCCTTGAATTAATAATTCAATAAAGTAGTTCTTGGACAAGAACGCCATATGAGCTACAATTCAACAAATAATGGTTGCGGGCAAACATGGAAGAACATGTAGGTAATTTGTAAAATTTTAAATTGCTTGAAATCGCATTTAAATATGACTGAATTTACAATTGTAACCCAATTCAATGATTACCAAGGTCATTCTTAGTAATTACAAAGTAAAGTACAACATACATTTTTATGGAGAAAATCAACATAATTGCAAAAAAGCGGGCAAAATTGGACGGTTTCGCGGTACGTGTACTTAGGTACATTTTAGCTTTTTTTAAATCTGCTAATGAATATTTTGATATTCAAATCTTTGTTTTGTTTTTATTTGACTTTATTTCGGAAATTAACATTTCTACATCCGCATTTTTAGTTAATATTAAATAAATTGCATGGCGTTAGAACGAATTTTCACAAATTTGTTTCCATAAATAGTACAAAGTGAGTAAATAAATATAATATTAAACTAGCAGGAATTACATGCTAGAAAATTTGGCCCCACGTAATCTACCCTCCCGGCCTCGTTTTATCAGCCCTACAGCCTCAGTTGATTGGCTCTCAGGCCTCATCGGTCGGCCCTTCGGGCCTCGGTTTATTAGGATCTCAAGCACCTTAAAAAATCACCCCTTTGAGCCTCACATTTTTTTGTTGTTGTTCGGAGACATCTAAATGTTTAACAAAGTCAACGCTTTAATTACTAATAGTATATTGTAACTTATATGAGTAATTAACATTTTCGAGCCTAAGCGTTAAAATAATTTGCGAGTTTCAGAGTGGGGTATTAAGAATACACCAGCTAATATTCTATAAATACGACTTAAAAATAAATAAATTTTGTCACTATGATTTTTTAACACAAGAGAGCGATTTATTTTAGGATCTTTATTTTTTACACGCATTTACACTTTGCTTCATATATGGCTACACTGATGAATTAACGTCAAATAAATACGAACGCGGGAGACTAAACATGAAGATTTTCATTAAAATCATTATTTAGTTATTTATTTATATATACGCCCAATGAGCATTTTTAAGGACATATTTATACATAGAAAATTGTTATGAAGGAAAGTAGAAAGACATAATGGGATGCAGTAGTGTGGAGTGGTGTTCATCACCATCAAGCCGCAAAGTTGACAGGACCGAACACCGTTTTGGCCCGCAACGCGTAACCCGACGCAACGTCAGCTCGGACAAGTAATTAAACGTCGTGCAGCAAAGAATATACACATTTCATCTTGGCATTTCGTGTCGCCCGTCCGCCAGCTCCTCGACAGTGTTCGCTATTGTAAATTCCTTCTGCACAAAATTGTAAGGATGTAACTCGTGTGTATCTACTCAATAAATAGCTTTAATTGTAATCCACCTTTCTCATTTAACCTCAAATCAATTCACGCGCACACATCCATACAGTTAACTCGATGGGAGTGGAAGCGGGAGAGAGGTGTTTATAATTGAATTTGATTCAGTGATCGTTTGAAAGAAGACAACTTGTTATCAAAGAAATCAAGACTGGTATGTTTGTTGGCAGACCTAAGAATTCTGGGCATAGGGGAATGAAAACCATAGTTAGTTCTATGTTTATTGGTATGAAAAGTTAGTTTTGTCTGAGGTTTCTAGTTGGGATACAATTTCATTGAGCTCAGTAGTTAAGGCGCATCAAAGATTGTTATTGATTATTGATTTTCATCATCATTGCAACCATTTGGTTAAATTGACCACACCATATACGTTTTTAAAACAGTTTTATACATCATTTGACGTTTAGTCATAGGTGTGGCCATTGTATGAAGCAATGTGTAGTCGCCATAAAGGAAAAAGTATCCAAATTAACCACTCTTTAGAAAGTAAAAATAATTCATAATATCATCCATGACAGTTTTGTTTGATAATGTTTCGAGTTTTCTGCGAAATTTAAACATATTTTACTGTTGCGATAGGACTTTGGCATCGCGTTCCTCTCGCTGTTACACATTGAATAACATAGATTTAAAGCCGAGCAACCCATTAGCCCCCGCTACCTCCCCAGGTACAGTTAAGAGAGAGTTAAGAGGGGGACGGCATTAATAAATATAAATTATAACCGCAAGAAATCCGGACTTTGGTGGTTATTGCTGGAAATATGCAACCAAATAGCAAGAAGTGTATGTGCGAACTAACCAACGTATCAAAAATTATTAAACTGTAGAGCGAATGAATTCCATATTTTGCTTTTTAGACGGGGAAAAGCAACGATTTAAATTATTATTGAAAGAATTCTACGGAAAAATATTGAAATAATTTTGAGCATTAATAATATTATGGGGTAGGATTATGCAAAAAATGAAATCAAAATGATGATTTCAAAAAAGTTATTGAAAAAAATGTGTGTTTCCAGAAATTATCAAGCAGCCAGTGGGCCACGTGGTGACGGTATCTACCTACTGTCTACAAAAGCTTCTCTTCGGACATCTATCTCCCTTTGTTAACCATGGAGTTAAAACGGTGCTTTATTTATTTAGTTTTTTATTGCTTACTTCTTGGCATGAACACTTGACCAATTTACTACTATGCTCTACTTAAAAAAAAAATATTGATATTATTTTAACTTTGCTGGAATTCCACTCGTCCATGCGCTTTGTAGCTGCACGATGATTGGTTATCTAGCTTTCATATATCAACTTTAAAAGACCTAAATTTTTTAAATGGGGTCTAGAATTCCAATCGTCTATGCGCTTAGTAGCTGCAAGACATGTTGTAATCTTACTCCTTTTTATTATTCATAATTTATTTTTTTTAAATATCATGAATACACTAAATTTATTTGTCAATTTTTAAAATGTGTAAATGGGGGCTAAATTTCTAACTATCTATGCGCTCTGTAGCTGCAAGACGTCCTGTGATCTAGCTCCTATCTGTTATATTTTTTTATTGATCTTAATTGAAAACGAGGAACTAGAATCCCAACCGTTCATGCGCTCTGTAGCTGCAAGACGTACTGGGATATTTATTAATTGTACAGCGCCCTTGAGGTGATTTTTACAAAAATGGCGCTCTATAAATTATCCAACTATTTATATATATATGTTACTTGCGGGACCCTGGATGCCCCCTCAAACCCGGAAGGGTTAATGAGGTTTTCAAATGAATATTTACTATTGATTAATTATTCATAAAATTTGACATATTCACAGTCTGAGTAAATCTTTAAAAGAAAACAATTTTGAAACTTTGTCATACCAAATACATACCTATCAGTAGCGAGCGGTAACTTTTGAAACAGGTATGCGGTCATGGGAAGAAAAAACACATAATTTTTATACTAACAATAGATTGTTCAAATTTTTGTCGACAAGGACTGGATTCAACTCCCTGGGGAGCTGTTAATATTAACATATTACAACAGAGATGAAGAACATTTTGTAGAAGGTAATATAGAAGTCTAGGGCTTATGACCTGTCATTGGATGGTTTAAGTGACCACGTTACACACTGTGTAACATTCTGCCCATATTTGAACATCTATATTCCTTCAATTCTTTCATCTGTTGATGTTTGTGAAGTTAAGGAGCTGAAACCTTTATTTATGCAGGTGAGATTCACCTAATTGAATTATTTCACCTACATACTAGGCAACGCCTGAAAATTTTCTTTTTTCAATTTTTACACTTCTTCATGGACCTGTGCTTCGATTATGAGCGCTATCTTCGTCTGTATATATCGAGACAGTATACTTAACGTCTGTACTATCTGTATCTTACCTCGGTATGTTCTACCTACTTGTCATATCCACATCATATGAACGAAACAAGCCAATTGAATGACCGCAAACAATTACTCCGCGTTCATTACGTCATTAACATTTTTCAAAATGTAATAGCCCGTGTGCGAACCCCATAATTGTAGGGATCATAATAACCCATAATCCCCAATAGCCAAAATGGTTTTAAAATAGTTCTTATTTATATTTTAAATAGGCTTCTGTGATAGAAAGTGCCCACTTCAAAGCGATTATAAACTACTTCTTATTCTTTTCTTAGTGCCCTGTCAGGTATTCCCAACGTTGGCAATCACTCTGGCAAAAATTTCCCTCTCCTTTGCTGCCCGGAAAATCTGCTCCACAGTCCTAAAGTCAGTCCAGTCTCGTATATTTGGCAGCCAGGACATCTGTCTTCTTCTAGCCCCTCTGTGACCTTCAATCTTGCCTTTAACAAGTAAATGAAGCAAGTGGTACTTTTCTCAACGCATTATATATATGCTCCACGCATTAAATTTTACGAACTTTAATGGTGGTTTAGAGTTCTCTGTTCGTTCTAGATCGGCTTAAGACTTCTGAGTTCGTTATCAGGTCTGTCCAAGATATCTTAAGAATTCTGCGATGCAACCACATCTATAAACTACAATAAATCCCAATTCAAGCAAAAAAAATCGCTTTAATATGATTTTTATATGACTTTTAACCATTGCCAAAACGATATGCTTAACGATCGTCTGCATTTATCTACTGAGGTAGTACTAAGCGATTACAAGGCCGACTTTCAATACTTTCTCTCAGAAAGAAAGTAAAACAGTTGCAAAAAATATAACAAAATTATTTTTATACAGCGGTAACTTTCTAACGCCTAGATACTCTTCTTTGTTAATAGGACAGAACCTAGCGACGTTTTGTTAAACTGACAGCTATGTTGGAATTTAATTCGACTTCAAAATTTACTTATTTCTCTTTCACAAAAAAATGCTAACCTCAAAACGATTAAAAAAAATTAATAGAAAAATTGGTCGGTGGAAAAAAATTTTTGACACTTTTAATGCGTAGATAAACGTATCGAGGGGTTCTAGACCCGTCGGTATACACCGAGGTACTTTCGGCGATTTCGGCGAATTTTTCATATCCAATCAATTTAATCCCAGTCAGTGAAGAATTAACCTCCCTTTTCTCTCAATCCAATGAAGTAAACTTACATCAAAATTTTAATGGAGGGGGTATCGGTACTATACCTTTGTAGTCGGTCGGGAGACTTTTATCTTCAACTATGACGTCATACTGAAGCTATGTCATTTTAGAGTTTAGATATGTGTACCGTGACGTACGCTTCCCATGACGTCATACTGATGTACCTACCCAAAACTTGAAGGGGGGGGGGGGTTCAGTAGTATATCTTTGTAATCGCTAGAGGGAATTTATCTTTAACTATACCATCAAGGTGAAGGCATGACGTTTTTATCTTCCCATCATAATCGAGGCGCTGGTGGATTTATCAACAATATTTTGAGTTTTTCCAAATTTTTTGTAGACAAGGACTGGATTCAACTCCCTGGGGAGCTGTTTATATTAACGTATTACAACAGAGATGAAGAACATTTTAGAGAAAAAATCCGTTTTATTTATTTGATAAAACATAATATCAATGCTTTAGATCAGCAGTTTCCATTTTTGTCTATGGAACCTTAATTTTATTATTATCGGTCGCTTTCTGTGGAACCCCACCCCATCTCGACAGTAAAAATGTTAATTAACAAAAATAAAACCCGTGAAAAGTGTTTTGAATCAAAAGGCGAATCCACACTCCAGTGAAATATAGAAGAGCAAAATGACCCTTTAATGAATGTAATATCATATCATAAATTTTCAGGACTTTTACCTAAGAGTAACCGTAGAGTAAAAAACACTAGTGCAGGACTCAGATTCCATTTCACAAACAGAACTGTGTTCTAAATTTGTAAAACATTTTTGAGAAGGGAATACGGAAGCCTAGGCATTTACAGGGTTTATGACCTGTCATTGACTGGTTTAAGTGGTCACTTTACATGCTGTGTAACCCTCTCCGTTGCAACAAATTTAGATCTAAATAACTACCCAAAGAGAAAATCCAGCCAGTCCGCAAACATTTGGACATACTCAAAACATTATAGAACTGTATTTTTCTGCAGCCCGGAAAATGTGTCTCTTAATAGTCAGATAAATAAATAAATAACAAAATTGATTCTCCAAACCTACTTGAAAGACTTCCATTCCGTGTGCCATCTAGACCGACAAGACAAAATCTTCTGTTTTACAATGAAAACGCGTCAACAAACTATCTTCTACAATACCTAGAATATGCGACCAATATAACAATATATTTACCGAGGCTGATATTTTTTGTGACAATGTA